>NW_006408574.1:15925878-15928949 GCF_000296735.1 Chrysochloris asiatica
TGAAGTGTGGCAACAGTGGTGAGGTTGGCCCAGGATTGGGCAGTGTTTCATCCTGCAGTGAGTGCATAAGGCCGCTATGGGTCAGTACCCACTAGATGGCACCTAATAATAACAACAACATTCTTATTGTTGTTGATAAGTGTTGTCAAGTGGGTTCCGAACCATAGCTACCCTGCATAGCATTTCTGAGGAGCGGCTGTTGAGCTTGAACCACCATCCTTGAGATTCAAACCAACCTTACAGTCTTGTATCACACCAGAACTCCATATGTGTGTGTGTGTGTATATATATATATATGAGCTCCGGTAACGTAGTGGTTATGAATCAGGCTGTGAACCTTAAGGTCAGCAGTTTGAAACTACCATATGTTCCATGGGAAAAAGATGAGGCTTTCTGCTCCCATAAAGATTTACAGCCATGGAAACCGTGTACAGGGTCACTATGAGTCAGAACCGACTCCACGGCACTTAACAACAACAAAAAACAACATGTATATGTATGTTTATGTAAATATATACATGGTGGTGGTGGTGGTGATGTGCCGTGGAGTCAGATCCGACTCGTAGCTACCCTGCAAAGGGTTTTCAAGGCTATAAATCTTTACAAGAGCAGAAAGCATCATCTTTCTCCCCAGAAACAACTGGTAGTATAGAACTGCCAACCTTGTGGACTCCCCAACTAGTAACTACTATGCTACCAGAACTCCTTAAATATATGCATACCTTGTTGTTATTAGGTACCCTGGAGTCGGTTCTGATTCATAGCAACCTTTCTTCTCATTTCTAAGGCTACTGAGTACGAAGTCTTATCTTTCGCCTATAGAGCAGCTGGTGGCTTTGTACTCCTGACCTTATTGTTAGCAGTCCAATGCTTATCCTACACCCTTATTGTTAGCAGTCCAATGCTTATCCTACACCACTACCATCACGCTTTGTATATATATATATATATATATGTTGTTATAAAGTGCCTTTGAATTGTTTCCAACTCATGACAACCCTGTATAGGGTTTCCAGCGGCTAGTGGGTTTGAACTGCTGACCTTTAGGTTAGCAGCCCAACTCGTAAGCACTATGCTATTAGAGCACTATATATATATGTGTGTGTGTGTGTGTGTGTCTATGTCTTAAACGGGAGACTTTGGGTTCAAATCAACTTTGCAGTCCAGCGCATTAGCCCACAATGCCACACTAGGACTATCCACATAGACTACAAATTCGAGTTGTTTATTTGTCACTGTATCTTCTGAAAGAAAACTAGCCATCAATCATTTTTATACAGTTTGCTAGTCTTAGAAAATTAAGGCTAACTTCACAAATGATTTATGAGGTGATGATGATGGGATAAAATATTTCTGTGTTACAACAGCTGTAGCTGACCTCTCAAATTCAAAGGCATTTTTTCAAAAAATATAAAAATGGACAATGGAAAATAGGTGGTATTCTTTCACACCTTCCATAACCATCAAGAAAATGCAAAGGGTGCCTCTGAATATTTTATTGAATATAGAAAGGTGCTTATATATAATGCAGGTGTAACATCTAGAAAACCCACACACAAATCTTTCTTCTTTGGGAATTATTCTATTTGTATAGTGTTTACTTTATCTTACCTCTCTAGACCAAAAAATCTTCACTAAAAATACATTTAATCCTATATTGCTGTGTTTTTAATTTAGTGGTTTTTGTTTCTGTATATTAGAATAAACAAAACATATAAATTAATCAGGGAAGCAAAGAAAACAGTGATGGAATTACAAGACAGCAGTTTAGAACTAAAATGAATTTAGGCGTCACATGGTCTAATCCTTGCCTTGGTACAGATCTCACGGGACGCCTAAACTCATTTTAGTTCTAGAGCAGTGAGGTTTCTTGATTTTAAATGACGTGCCAAGTGTGATCAATTTCATAAGAGTACAATGTTTGGAAGCATTCCTTTCCTGATTGTGGCTCACCACCTGTATGGTGTTGTCATGTGCCATCTAGTCAGTTCTGATTCATAGTGTCCTTCTATAGGGTTTCCAAGGAGTGGCTGGTGTTTTTGAACCACCAAACTTGTGGTCAGCAGTACAGTGCTGATCCTGCAGAGCCACACCAGGAGTTTATGAGAATTTCAACAACAGTGAGGAGGAAGGCAGATAAAATGGTATTCAGACTCTAAAACAGGAATTTGGTGGGTTGCCACTGTTCCCAAGCACACTTTTATGATTTCTACTAAGATTTTCTTCAACACTCCCTCAATCCCAAGACTCCACCACCACCTCATTCAAGAGCATGAGGGACAAGAACACTAATTAGAACAAGACTGTCTTTCTTTTGGAGTCCTGGTGCTGCCCTGTGGGTTAATATGCTGGATTTTCATTGGTTACACATCAAAGATGAATTTCAGCCCTCCCTCCACCTGGTATGGTGATCGCTGTAGGATCAGCACTGGACTACCAACCACAAGGTCAGCAGTTCAAACCCACAGCTGTTACTTGGAAACCCTATAAGGGGTCATTATGTGTCAAAATCAACTCAATGACACTTTACCCTTGGACAGGGTCCTTCGTATAGGACAAAGCCCCTCTGTTTTAGGAATTAGACATACTGGCAAGGATAAATGCTCTATTCTGCACATAGGAATGTGACAAGAGTCATTTATTTCAGTGTGAGAGTGTCTCCCAGAGTCCCTGGCATCCTTCAGGAAGGAGTGATGAACACAGTTTTGACATCTGCCTGCTTCCTCCTATCTGAAAACTGAGAGGCCCGCCCCTAATAAAAGCTAGCATCAAAGGTTTGATAGGTTCCCTTTGACTGGTCTTTCTTCACTGCTTATCCTCAAACGGAATCCCTGAAGACGTGGCAAGAATTCTGGAACAAGTATAGCAGAACTGGTCATCTTTCCACTTTCTTTCAGCAAATGATTATATATATATGTGTGTGTGTGTGTACATCTATACACACACACACACACATGCATATATATATATAAGGAGCTCTACCAGCTGCTCCGCGGGAGAAAGATGAGGCTTTCTACTCCCGTAAAGATTTACACCCTCGGAAACCCTGTACAGGGTCGCTATGGGTCGGA
>NW_006408574.1:15929081-15939299 GCF_000296735.1 Chrysochloris asiatica
TTGGAGCATGTTTTTACTTCCTGGAAAAAGCTGCAACCATCTTCCCACATTTTATTGGCCTGTCTCGTGAATTGGAACTTTGATAAAGAAATATTGCCTAATGATGTCACGCACATCCTTTTTCCTTTTTCCGCTTTAGCGTTGGATAACACATCTAGTTGTCAGATGATGATTTCCTAGTTTGGGGTATAGCTCACATCATCAGAACAGTGCTAATGATACTTAGAGGTTTGAATTGAGGAATGAGTTAGAAGATTAGAAGTAAAGACGCAATGAGGGAAAACAGCACAACAAAACCAATTAGACTAACAAGCCGACTCAGGGGTATCATCAAAGTCTATACCCTGGGAAATAAGATTCACATTTTTGTGTAGATGAGTCAGAATTCTATAATTGACTTGCTATAATAAAATGTAAGTTACAATTACTTTTGACAAAATGTTTATTTTCATGTGATCAAAGTGAAGCTTTATGAGGTTGAAGACAATGCGTTCATTACAAAAGAAATTTTCTATCCAAGCAAACACATATTGTTTGGGTTTCTTTGTTTTTGTTGTTTTGTTTTTTGAGAGGATGGAGATGGGAATATTTAGAGCAACAATTCAATTCCAGGCAACTAGCTCAAAAATCATACCCTTATTGTGAGTACATTGTTCCTGGTAACCAACTTCTGCTGGTTCAGGAAACTCTGATGCGTATAGTATGCCAAATGTTATTCCAGGTTCTTGGATCACATAGCTGAACTGAACAGACAAGGATCCTTGCCTTGGTGGGAGCTACATTCTAGTTGGTAGAGCAAACAATGAACACCACAACACGTGAGTAAATTACGGAGTGTGCTGAAAGGTGAAAAGTACTATGGAAAATAAAATGATGCTTATGGGTATAAATGATGGAAGAATTTTCAAACACATATGTTTGACAAGGTCAAACACGATCTGTTTTCATGGTAAAAGCATTGGATCTCAGATCTTTCATATCTTCCTCATTTCTTCAAAATTCTGTCAAGTGAACACAGTCCAGCAGAATACTGAAATTACTTATACTTCACATAAAAATATAGATTTCAAAAGAACAAAAGTGAAAGTCAATAAGGAGATGTCAAATATGACTGCTTTCTATACAAATTTCACAATCTTGTTTCTTCAAGGAAGTCTTCACAAATGTTATTTAATTCATGAATGTTATTCATGAATGCCATGTCAGAGGCCAGAATTCATTTGAAATGATATTATATAGATGCTGAAACCTCAAAACATTATTTTGAATATATTTGGATAAAACTTACAAAGCCCATTTTTTCCCTCCCATGGTGTCCAAATATTTTCACATTATTTATACGCTGGAACCTAGCTGTAATATGAAGGGTTGGTAGCCCCTAGTAGAATATCCACTTTCCAGGTAGGAGGCATAGGTTTGATTCCTAGTCAGCATCTGTCATAGAACCACCACACCAATTCATCAGCAACTAGTGTGTTGCTGTGATGGTGAACAGGTGGACCAAGCAATGCTTTGCTCTATTGTGCTTGGGGTCACCATGAGTCAGGGTAACTCAAGGAAAGTTAATCATCTTGTTCCAAGATCATCCCCTAGAGCTACCTGGTAATTCTGTAGTATACAATGTGCGGCAGGAAATGAAAGTCTTCACATTTAAATACAATACAATTTAGAAAACAATCACTGAATATCTATTGTGTAAAAGGAGTCCTGATGTGGCCCTGTAGGAAAGGTCGGTGAGTCAACCCCACGGGCTGCTCCTTGGAAACCCTGTGGTCACTATGAGTTGGAAACTACTAAACAGCACTAACAACAACAACAACAACAACAACATTGTGTCTACAAGATTTACTAAGGCTGAAACAAAATATCTATTTTCTGTCTGCCCTTTAAAATAATTTTGCAGACCTGACTGGTTTGCATTGTCTACACCACTGGAAACTGGGAGCTTCATGCAAGGATATGTAAACTAGGAAAAAAGGTTGAGAACATTCCATATTTTTATGCAAGTAATGAGTTAAGATGCTAACCACAAGGTCAGCAGTTTGAAGCTACCAGTCACTTCACGGGAGAAAGATGAGGATTTCTGCTCCCGTAAAAATTTACAACCTTAGCAACCCTACACAGGGTGACTAGGAGTCGGAACCAACCCCAAGGCACACCACCACCACCACCACCAAGGCATGTTGGTTGGTTATGTGCCATGGGGTTGATTCCGACTCATAGCGACCCTGCAGAGGGTTTCCGAAGCTGTAAATCTTTGTGGGAGCAGAAAGCCTCATCTCTCTCCTGCAGAACAGCTGGTAGTTTCAAACTGCTGACCTTGCGGTTTGCAACCCAATTCATAACCAGTACACTACCAGAGCTCCTTACCAGCAAGGCATACATTACATAAATAAGTACCCCCAATGAAGTGCCCTTACACATGTTATACTAATTGTTTAACAACAACATGTAAAATAAATAGCATAGCACACTTATGACAATATCTTTGGGGGATGGGGAAGGGAGGTACAGTTTGCCAAAAACATAGAATGTAGGCATTATTGGCTATGCTCTGCTTCTCTTATGCTGTCATTTCATTTAAAATAAAATGTGTAACTTGTTTGTGAGTGCATATGTGGATATGTATTTTCACATCCATATGTTTGTGTATGTGAGTGCACACACACATCCATTCATGTATGCACATGTACTATGAGAAACTTGATTCTCCACATCTAATGTCTTCTATGGCCAAACTTCGTCTCTCATACTTCGGACATATTGTCCAGAGGGACCAGTCGCTGGAAAGGTATCATGTTTGGTAAGGTGGAGGGTCAGAGAAAAAGAGGAAGATGCCCAACAAGCTGGATTGGCCAAGTGACAGCATCAATGGACTCAAGTGTGGCAACAGTAGTGAGGTTGGCCCTGGATCGGGCTGTGTTTCGTTCTGCTGTGCATAAGGTTGCTATGAGTTGGCACTAACTCGATGGCACCTAACAACAACAATGTCTTCTAGCCAATCGATAGCTTAACTAAGGGTCTCTGGTGGCGGAGTGGCTTACCACTGGGCTGCTAACCGCAAGGCAGCCATTTAAATCCAACAGTTTCTCCTCAGGAGAAAGAGGAAGGCTTCTGTTTCCTTAAAGACTACAGCCTCAGAAACCCCACACAGGTTTATATCACTGTTGGAAGGCACACAACCACTACCCCGACTGCACCTGAACTAACTTCTGAATTCATGATAGGAAAGTCCTTGTATGGTTTACAAATGAATTCAGACTCCACCACGCAGGAAAAGAAGAGCCAGTGTAGATGTAAATTCATGCTAAGTATATGACAAAATTTGTGTTTCACAACAGCAGTGTCCTCGATGGAAGGTTAGGAGTTGAGCCTGGAGGCAGTGAGAACAATTAGGAAGGTAGAGAACACAGCAAGCAAAGGGCAGGAGCTATATGAAAATCCTTTGTAAGTTTCAAATTCCCTACATGTGTTAGTTACTATTTTTATGATTGAGATGGATACTTCTGGTAGTTAAACCTCGTGGATTAAGAACAAGAGTGAGTTACGTTAGGATGATTTCCTACCACAATGAGGATGGTCATGAAGCTCCTTTATACTATAAGTAACGGCCAAAGTGCAAGACTAAGCTGCCTCCTGACTATTTTGCAGTACAATAGCCCAGCTGTCGATTTAAATAAACCTTCTGCTAAAAAAGGATTCTGTTATTATATTAGTGCCTCTTGGTACTACAGAAAAACACCTACCACTGTTCTCCAATGTGTCTCTTTGAAGAGTGGACTTTCCTTGGCCTCAGCAATGAATTTTTTTAGACATAACCTAATTTAAATGGCATTCAAGTCTCCAATTTGCCATTTGCTATGTAGATAACCATAAGGATCCTAATAAGAAAATGTAGGTGTCATTACACTTGGTCAAATTTACTGTTAAATGACTAGCTAATAGACTTGGAAATTTTTACATCCTTTATCAATGGAGATGTCATTAAAAACAGGCCCTGGGGCTATTTCCTGAATTTCATTCTGAAATCAAAGTACATTATCATTATCTGATTCTGTCTCATTATAATTAGTTTGGTGTTAATACAACAGCAATTTCTTTCAAGCTTATTGTATGTTAGAATGAAATCAGGGGATTTGTGATATTTTAACTACAAATAGCTTTCAGATCTCTACTCCCTCTTTTCCTGCCCCCTCCATATTCACTTGTTGCATCACATGGCTTGTATAGAGATCTACCATCTTTTGATGGAAGACATGCTTTTGAGGAGTCAGTTAAAACTCACCAGCTGGTCTTCTGAAACCCGACTCAACAGCACTTACCAACACGACAATGCATTTGAAAATGTCTAGAAATCTTTAAAATAAAGGTAACAACCTAATTAATGTTAAGCAAGAGAATCCTTGTTGTTGCTATTGTTAAGTGCCAACAAGTCAGTAGCCACTCATAGGGAACCTATGCACAACAGAACAAAATACTGCCCGGTCCTGGGCCAACCTCACAATTATTGCTACACCTGAGCCTATCGCTGCCACCACTGTGCCAATCCATCTCATTGGTGGTCTTCCATTTTTTCTCCAACCCTTCCCTGTTCCAAACATGATGTGCTTCTCTAGGAACTGTTCCCTCCTGATAGTATATCTGAAATATGAGAGATGATGTTTGGCTATCCTGGCTTCCAAGGAGCACTCCGGCTGTACTTCTTCCAAAACAGAGCATAAAAATGATAAGAAAAAAGTCTCAATATTCCTGGATGTTGCTGTAGAATGAGCCCTCAATCATTATGACCTCGTGAAACAACGGGCTTTAAAAGGAAGATTGTCTGGCAGGAAACGACTGAAGTTGATACTGGTTTTGTGATTGAGTGCCATGAAGTCAGTTTCTAATTATAGCGCCCCTGTATTGGATTTCTAAGGAGCAGCTAGTGGGTTTGAACTGCCGACTTGGCAGTTAGCAGTCCAGTGCTTATCCTACATACAGTGTCACACCCAGAGCCATTGCCCTGCAGTCCTCAGACTCATACACAGAGCCCGTGCATTACAGAGGAGAACTGCTGCCGAGGGAGGGTTGTCTTAGCTATGATTCTTATAAGACCAGATCACCTGACCTTTCTTCAAATAAATAATTGTTCCTAAGACCCAAGACAATAACTGATCACCAGGCAAACATAAATTCTGAGTATCTTCAGAGCCCAGAGCTGCAGGCTATACTATATAAAGAATGGTGTTCCTCTTCAATGGTTAAGGCAGAAAGAGCTATCTGGAAAACTCATTTAGTAAAGTATCTGATTCCTCAGCACTGCCATAAAACTGTAGTGGATCTGTCATATCACAAAGCAACATGATTTACAGGGACTCACCCTCAAATGCAAAGCACAAGATTCATAACTCTTCTTATATAGACCCAATGCAATCAGTTGCTTATTTGTGCACGTTAAAACCATTTGAAGATGAAGGTTAAGAGTGGCAATATAATTTTAGTGACTTAAAGCATGAATTAAACAAATCATAAATAATCCAATCTCAGTAGAATCTATGGTGATTGTAGGTATTTTCTATTTTTGCTATTGGATCTTTAATCTGAATAATAAACTGTAGAGACAAGTATAATACTTTAAACTTGTTACTTTTTATTATGGGTTAGACACCATGCTATGGGAAGTTAACTAAGTGAATTCTTGCCATAAGCTTATGAAATAGAAACTATTACCTTCTGTTTTACAAATGTGGCAACAGGCTCAAACCCACACAACTGTGGTAGGACTGGACTTCGTTTGATATTTGGAAACCTGAATACAGTGCCAGACTTCCTTAAAGAAACCAATAGGTCAAAAGGTTCTATGTTTCTTCTCTCATCACCACCCTTGAGAGACTGGAAAAGATGTAAGGGACAAATGTTTGGAAGAATGGGCTTAACCCTAGACATCCCTGCAAACCGGAAATACATAAAATGGACATTGAGTTGAGAAAGGTGAGGGATGTCTCTCTTGGCATATTCCAAAGGTTTATCCTGAAAGCTGCAAAAGTAGCCAAGAGAAGGTGGCGAATGGGGATCAGCTGGCATTTCCTGCAGTATTTGATAAATACAGTAGGTAAACAGGGCAAATATTCACTCCAAGTCTGAAGAAGGCAAGGAAGTCTTCAGGGCTTTGAGTCCTCGGCTGCAGGCTGCATCCTGCAGATCCCACATTTGTGTACAGAGAAGCTTGGAGGGATGAAACTAGTTGGGATTTTGGAGAGAAATACCTGGGTTAAACTTGGGTGAGCAATGGATTGGAAATGTGACTTTATTTAAGAGTTTAAAATAATCTGTTTTGGAGTCTGACTGATCAGATTAAAATCCCAGTTCTGGTAATTCCTCTGTATTTCCATATCTGAAAACTAGTACTAACACAGCAGCTCTCTTAAAGACTGCCACAATGAGGAGTGTAGGATAAGCACTGGACTGCTAACCACGAGGCTGGTGATTCAAATCCACCAGTCACTCCTCAGAAATCTTATGTAAGGCTTCCTGTGACTCAATAGCACTTAAATACAACAACAACGCTTATGAAAGACTAGTTATTACTGTATTTTTATTAAAATTGTTGTCGTTAAGTGCCATGGAGTCAGTTCCGAAGAGTGGATGGTGATCTTGAACCATCAACCTTGCGGATCAAACTGGTCTTTCAGTCCAGCACATTAACTCACAGTGCCACACCAGGACTCCTAAATGCCTACAGCACCTGGTATTCCCAGGTGGTCTCTCATCCAAGTACTAACCAGGCCTGACCCTGCTAAGCTTCTTTCATCAGACAAGATCAAGTGCATTCAGGGTGGTATGGGGGTGGTGGTGGTTATGTGCCTGGAGTCAGTTCTGACTCATAGCTACCCGGTATAGGGTTTCTGAGGCTCTAAATCTTTATGGGAGCAGAAAGCCTCATCTTTGTCCTGAGAAACCGCTAGTAGTTTTGAACTGCTGACCTTGAAATTAGCAGCTCGACTCATAACCGCTACGCTACCAGAGCTTCTTCAGGATGGTATAGCAATATATTAAAATAACGATAAACATTTTAGGTATGTTTAATTGAGCAATATATATGCAATTATAAAACATTCTGGATATGACCACTAATGTTATTAATACTTTTTATTAAGACTTTATCCAAAGTATTGTTCTAAAATATTTGGGGAGTCCTTGGGTAATGTAAATGGTTAAGTGTTGGGCTACTAACTGAAGGTTGGCAGTTGAACATACCCAGAAAACAACTGTCCTAGTAAATTGCTTCCAAAAGGCCACAACCTTGAACCCCTATGGAGCACTTCTAGTCTGCACACCTGGGGTCCCCATGAGTGAGCATCAATTCAAAGGTAACTCACAACAAAAATCTTTGAAGCAAGGCTGTTCAACATTGCTAAGTGCCATCAAGCTGGTTCCATCTCACAGTGACCCTGTACAGGGTTTCTGTGGAATTCCTGGTAGGTTTCAACTGCCAACCTTGTGGTTCGCAGTCCAGTGCTGATCCTACAGCAACACAAGAGGAGTCTAGGATGTCCAATAGGGGGCACATTTCCATTCTTAAGAACTGAAGCCCAAAACCACAAACCCCCTGCCATCAAGTTGATTTCAACTCATAGCAATCATATAAAGGGTTTCAAAGATTAAACTTCTCTATAGCTGCAGACTGCCCATTTTTCTCCACAAAACAGTTGGTGGGTTAGCACCATAAACCTTTAGGTTAGCAGCTCAATGTGTATACCACATTGCCACAGAGGCTCCTGAATATCTCCTTCATTGTGCAAGAAGTATCCAGGCTGTAAGTTGAATATTCAGGGTTAATATTGTTTTCCTTAAGGGCTTGTTATCAGGAGGAACCAATCCCTGGAGAAGGACATCATGTTTGGTGAAGTGCAGAGTCAGTGAGAACGAGGAAGGTCCCCAGCGAGCTGGACTGATAAAGCTGTAGCCGCAATGCATTAGAATATAACAATCTTGAGGGTGGCACCTGGCTTAGCAGCATTTCCTTCTGTTGTGACAAGGTTGCTATAAATCAGAACTGACTCGGCCACACCTAACAACAAGAGCATTTCGTGAATAGCATTTTGAGACTACTGAAAAAAAAAAAAAAAAAAGCAAAACTGCCCCACATTGTTACAGGACATGTGCGTCTCCCAGATTCGGTTTTTTACTTTGTACCTACTCCAAATCACCTGTCCTCATGTGACAGTTGTGGTAAACAGGCTGACAGTAC
This sequence comes from Chrysochloris asiatica, assembly GCF_000296735.1. Classification (NCBI taxonomy): domain Eukaryota; kingdom Metazoa; phylum Chordata; class Mammalia; order Afrosoricida; family Chrysochloridae; genus Chrysochloris; species Chrysochloris asiatica. The sequence goes on from NW_006408574.1 coordinate 15,937,312, forward strand.
TTAGTCTTCTCTATGATTTCTTGCCCAGGGCTTTCTTAAGAGCTTCAGATTTATTAGATTTAGTCAAGCTGACTTGATGCCTGGGTAGATTATTCTATATCTGACTCTTTAAGAATTACCCTCTTCTGTGACGTACTGCCTCGTGTCATTTGAACTTGGTTTATTGTTTATTCTCGATTTGGAAAGAAAAAATAGCTTTCTTTTGCTCTGATTCTTGATTTTTCCATCTACTTTCAAAATGCTGGAACACTGTTATTATACCCAGTATTTCAAATATCAGATTTATGATGCAGTGCATTTTCTTTAAAAATTAGATTATAGATCTGAAAGTACATTGCTGAACAGGCCTGGGAATTGGATGGGTGAGTTGCGCACTTACCCTTAATTTTCCTATATTCTCACAGTGATTATTCATGACATGGATGAACCTACATTAATTTATCATCAAATGAAGGTTTAAAATGCCCAATAATTTTCAAACAAGTATGTACTTAAAATAATGAATTTGAAATGGAATCATCTGATTACATAGCAGTAAACCTGACAAATCAGACGAGATTAACCGTGTTTCTATAGAAAAAAGACTCTTGTTTTTGTTTTGTTTTCAGATTTTCTCCCATGCCACCTTAAACAAAAAGGGAAGGGTACGTGAAGAGAAGGCTAACAAGGGATAATGGTCATTTCATAAGCTAGAACTTTCCCTGTAGAATAATACATTCAGTTGGTTGGTGTGTTTTTTGGTCAATTTAGGGTTTAAAAAGAATTGAGGTTTACCAGCAATAAGAGAGAAGTTCAAAAATGCAGAGGACAATAAATGTTGGCAAGGATGAGGAGAGACTAGGACCCTCCTACATTGCTGGTGAGAATGAAAAATGATCCAACCACTCTGGAAAACAGTATGATGCTTCCTCAGAAAGTTGGAAATAGAAATACAGTTTAATCCAGCAAGTGGTATATCTCCACAGGAAACATGAGCCATTATGCAAATACATATATGCACACCAATATTCATAGCAGCACTATTTACAATAGCAAAAAGATGGAGACAGCCTAAGTGCCCATCAATGGAAGAACGGATACAAAACTCTGGTACATACACAAAATGGAATATTATGCTACCTTGAAGAACAACAAGGATGCTGCAAGCCAATACATAACATGGATGAAACTTGAGGACATTATGCTGAGTGTATTGCACAAGACCATTATTGTAAAACCTTAAGAAAAGATACCCATATTAAAAAGGACAAAAAAAATCAAAATAAAATTCTTTGTTGTTAACAGGTGGGGGTGGGGTGAAGGGATTTTGGGGAGGTGGATGAGGCAATGGTAGAGCACAGGGTATGGGGCAGATACATCATAGTTCGGGTGTTAGGGAGGGCAATACACAAGAAGGGGGAGGGGTGGAAGAACAAGGTAGATAGCAGAACACTGAGACAGGTTTGCATGGGCTAAATGGGACAGAGGTAAATAGTGATGCATGCTCAGCCTTGGAATAACAGAGCTTGGTGATACAGGGATGGAGGCATAGTCTGAAGAGGGGAAATTATGCTAAGATGCTTGACTGTCTCATGAATATTGTTTTCCCTTGCCTATTATTGTAAAATAGACACTTGAATGGGATAGAAAAGAATGTCAGGAAACATGATTACAGAAAGCTTGTAATCCTGTCTTTAACCTAAAACTGATTGGAATACCTAAAAGGGGTTCTACAACTTGCCCAGTAAAATAGGTCTCCTGCAGAGCCTTTGCAGTGTACAGGACCTTAGGTGGAATCCTGAGTCCCATCCAGAATCTTCTGAAGGAGGAACATTCCCACTAGAAAGGAAAAGGAGACCAGCCTGGAATAGCTAGAGCAATAGAAGACACATATTCAAAGAAAGATCAGCAGGAAAAACCCAAAACAAAAATGGCAGTATGATTGGCTACTACAAGAATAAGCAAGTTGTTCACCGGGAAGCCATCAAGGTAAGCAATCAAGTCCCTTC
>NW_006408574.1:15940574-15942859 GCF_000296735.1 Chrysochloris asiatica
ATTGTTGATGTTGTTGTTAAGTGCTGCTGAGTTTGCTCTGACTCCCTGGAACCCTACATACAACAAAACAAAACACTGCCTGACCCTGCACCACCCCTGAGGGTCATGCTTGAGCCCATTATTGCTGCCAGTGTATGTGTGGTGTTGTTTTTGTTAGAGATTGCCCACTTCTGTGCCCCAAAGTCTTTGAGATGTTGTGCTTTCATTTGTGAGGATTCTAGGAATTTTTTATTTCATTTTTAAATTTCTTTGATTACCGAGTGTTTTTAAACATGCTTCCATGTATTGGTTTGTTTTTTGTTTTTTTCCCCTTGTTCTTCCTGTTATGGATTTCTAATTTTATTTCACTGTGATCTGAGAAGGTATTTCGTGGAATTTTTTGATACTTTTAACTACATTAATACTTGATTTGTGACCAAACATATGATCTATTGGAGAGATTGAGCCATATATTTTGGAAAAGTGTATATTATGGTGTTTTGAGGGTAAGCGTTCTGAATATATCTATAATATCATATTGTTTAATTGTGTTGTTTACATATACTGTATCTTTGCTGAGTTTCTTTCTAGATGTTCTGTCCTTTATTGAAAGTGATATCTTCACGTCTCCTACTATATCATAAGGTTGTTTATTTATCATTTCCATTCTGTTATGTGTTTTGGAGCCATTTAATTGGGTGTGCTGACATTTATTATAGTTTTATTCTCTTGTTAGATTGACACTTTAATCATTATTCAATGTCCTTCCTATCTTTTATGTTGGATTTTACATGAAGGTCTATTTTATCAGTGATTTTGCCACTCCTGCTCTTTTGTCTGTTGCCATTTGTTTGATTTTTATTTCTATCCTTTGATTTTTAGCTTGTTTTACTGTTGTATCTAAGATGTGTCTCTTTTGTGCAGTGTATTTTTGGGCCATGATTTATTATTCATTCTGCCCTCACTGACTCTTGACTGGGGTATTGAATCCATTTACATTCAATGCAATTATCAACAGCAATGCATTCATTTCATTGTGATATGTGTAAGTATGTGTGTGGAGCTATGCATTTACCTTGGTCATTTTGTTGTGATGTGTGTGTGTTGTGTGCAGAACTGATGATTTTTTGTTCCATGTACATTTCTGTGCTGAGTCTGACATTGATTTCTTTTCATTTCCTTTATTGCCATTAATTTAGTGTTTACTGAGTGTTTCTGATTTTCTTTTTTCTTTTTTTTATTCTGAAGAGGTTTACTAACTTTGGGAATTTCTTTTTTGTAATTTTCTTGAAATTTATTTTTATATTCCTAAATTTAAAACAGTCGATTCCATCTTAATATATTCTTAGACTCCACTTCACATAAGAAGTTCCATAAATGCATCATTTATTTCCTCTTCCTGTTTAAATGTTGTCATTGTTTACAGACTGACATCTCCTTTACCAAATTTTCTGTCTTGTAGATTTACTATATTTTAAAAAAAGTTGTTTTAAGCAATGAAAAAATAAATCAGCAGCATTTCATGGAAAGGAAAGGGTCTCCAGTTAAACAAAATGCTACTGAAAAAGACAACTAAAGGCAAATAATAGACAAGTCTACAAGGTGAACAATAACACTAGGGAGGTAGACACTCTTTAGAACAATGCAAGATCTAATCTAACGATCTAAGGGGGAACATTTGCCCAGGAACAAAGTTCCAAAGGTAGGAAGGGTTAGAAAATCAGAAGGAATAGAAATGGGAAATGCAGGGAGGGCCTGGAGTTAGTGATTGCAAAATATATGTATACATTGTTAAATGGAAAATCAATTTATTCTGTCAACCTTCACCCATTTGAAAACAAATAATTGAAAGTTTTAAAAAGTTAAAAAAAGTTAAATGGAAAACTGATCTATTCTGTCAACCTTTGCCCATTTGAAAGCAAAAAGTTAACAAAAATGAACAAAAATAGGAAGTCTCACTCTTTCTAATCTCAGAGTATATTATATGGCCTTGGTAGTCAAAACAGTCTGGTACTGGTACAAGGACAGGCACACAGACCAACGGAACAGAGTTGGGAACCCAGAAGTAAGTTCTTCCATCTGTGGACAGCTGAACCTCAACAGCCAGCTGAACCTCAACAAACAGCTGACATCCATTAAATGGGGGAAGAGATAGTCTCTTTGTAACAAATGGTACTGGCCAAACCATTTGTTGCAAAGAGATATCCATTTGCCAAAGACAAATAAACAAACCAGGAGCTATACCTCACACCATATAAAAAATATAACTCTAGATGCATCAAAGGCCTAAAGGTAAATCTTAAAAA
>NW_006408574.1:15944019-15945998 GCF_000296735.1 Chrysochloris asiatica
GGTAAATAGAGGGGTAGAGAAAAAAGGAAGACTCCCAATGAGATGGATTGGTACCGTGGCAGCAGCAATGGGTTCAAACGAAGCAATGATTGTGAGGTTGGCATGGGACTGGACAGTGTTTCATTCTGCTGTGCACAAAACTGCTATGAGTCAGTACTGAGTCGATGACACCTAACAACAGCAACAACAACAGATAGAAGACATGTATTAACTTGGATGAAAACAAAGAAATTACACAATAAGGGAGAAGCCAGCACAACATGACCAAAGTAAAAGAAGATAGTAGGATGCATGCAGGAACAAAAGGCAACACCTGTGCCTGCTATTATATTTATGCTCAAGTGGCAAAAATAATAAATAGTAATTTACAAGAGAATATATAGCTAGATATGTAAGTGGAAAAACTGTGGAATGGCAATATAGGAGTATACTAGTGAGCAATATATTGGTTTGTCAGAGGAAATATTATATATGTATTTGAATGAATTATAAACATTCATAAATATAGGAGCATACAAGGAGCAAAAGTATGCAAACGTCTTAGCTACAATCAAGCATTTTAAGGGACAGTGTCATTGGACTTGAATGCTGAATACAATCACCTTGAGAGATATTTAGGTCAATTACTATAACACAACCCATGAAGACAACTTCATACATCCTACTTTGCGAGTCACCACTTTTCTGTCAGTGTGTTGTACTGCAGTGGCTTGTATGTTGTAGTGACGCTGGAAGCAATGACACTGGGATTTTAAATACGAGCAGAGTACGCCCATGGTGGACAGGTTTCAGATGACCTTCCAGGCAAAGACAGGGTAGAATTAGAGGCAGATAGATTAATCTGTTGTTGTTAGTGTTGGTAAGTGCTGTTGAGTTGATTCCAACTCATTGCAACTCTGCACAGGGTTTCTGAGAAGCAGCTCATGGGTTTGAACTGCCGACCTGTGGTTCACAGTCCAGTGTTGATCCTACAGTGCCATACTAGGAATCCAATGTTTAACCAGTGAAAATCATATAAATAGCAGTTGAAAACTGTCAAATGGCACCAGAATATTGTCAGATATAGTGCCAAAAGGCAAGTTCCAGGTTGGAAGGCTCTCCTACAGAATACGACTGAGAAAGAGCTGCCTCCTCAAAGCAGAGCTAACCATGATGACAGGAATAGAGTAAAACAGTCGGGAACCTCATTTGCTTATGGGGCACAACTAAAAAGTGAGGAGAAATAACTTAAAAATTCATTAATAATCAGAACTTTGAATGCACAAATTATGAATCTAGGAAAATTGGAAGTTGACAAAAATGAAATGGAATGCATTAAATTTGATATCCTAGTTATTAAGTGAACTGAAATGGACTGGTTTTTGTCCTTTTAAATTTGACAGTCTCATGGTTTAATGCACTGGAAATGACAAATTGAAGAGGAATTTGTTATCAAACAGAATATTTCAATATCTGTTTTGAAGTATAATGTTGTCTGTGGTAGGATAATATCCATACACCTACAAAGAAGATCAGTTAATAGAGCCATTATTAAAATGTACACAACAACCACTAAAACCAGTGATGATGAAATTGAAGAATTCTATCAACTTTTTCAGTCCAAAATTAATTAAGCATGCAATCAAGATGTTTTAGTAATAACTGGTGATTGCAATACAAAGGTTAGAAACAAATGGGAAGGATCAGCAGTAGTAAAATATGGCTTTGGTGATAGAAATGATGCTGGTGGTCACAAGGGATAATTTTGCAAGATGAGTGACTTCTTCAATTTTTAAAGACCATAAAACACAACTGTGTACATGGACCTCACCAGATGGAAAACACAGAAATGAAATTCACCCATCTGTAGGGAAAGACTGTGGAAAAGTTCCATATCATTAGTCAAAACAAGGCTGGGGAAGACAGTGGAATGAACCATCAATTGCTCATATGCAAGTTCATTCTGAAGGTGAAGAAAATTAAAACAATTCCATGAAACC
>NW_006408574.1:15946127-15947447 GCF_000296735.1 Chrysochloris asiatica
ACTCTGAAACTTGCTATCCTCTTTCATAGAGATGCTGAAACACATGGAAGAAATGAAGTAAAAGAGAGGAACAGAAAATTTCAAAGGGCAGCTCAAGAAGACAAAGTCATGTATAATGAAATGTGCAAAGACCTGTAATTAGAAAACCAAAAGGGAAGAGCAAGCTCAACATTTATCAAGCTGAAAGCTCTAAAGAAAAAATTCTACCTCAACTTTCAATAATAAAGGATTCTATGGAGTCCTGGTATGGCTCTGTGGGTGACTGTGCCAGACTGCAAAGCCATTTGAACTGCAAGATCAGTGGTTCAAGCTCACCAACTGCTCCCCAGAAACCCTATACAGGGTCGCTATGGGTCATAATCAACTCAACGATATTGAATGACTCAAAATATTGAACGATGCAGAAAGCATCAAAAGAAGATGGAAGGAATACACAGAGTCACTGTACCAAAAAGAAATGGCTGATGTTCAACAATTCCAAGAGGCAGCATATGCTCAAGAGCCAGTGGTACTGAAGGAAGATATCCCAGGTGTATTGAAGGTATTGACAAAGAAAATGGATAAGGGAATTGAAGGAACACACATCAAAATATTTCAACAAACTCATGCAGCATAGTAAGCATACATCAATCTATGACAAGAAATTTGGAAAATACCTACCTAGACAACTGATTGGAAGAGATCCATTTTGTTCCCTTTCTAAAGAGAGATGACCCAATTAAATGCAGAAATCATTGGACAATATCATTAAAATCACGTGCAAGTAAATTTTTTATAAAGATAATCCACAAACTGCTGCAACAGTATACTGACAGATAACTGCCAGATGTTCAAGTCCGATTCAGATAAGGATGCAGAATGAGGGATATCATTGCTGATGTCAGATGGAACTTGGCTGAAAGCTGAAAACACCAGAAAGATGTTTACCTGTGCTTTATTGAATATGCAAAGACTTTCAACTGTATGAACCATGACAAGCTATGGACAACATTGTGGAGAATAGGTATTATGGAACACTTTATTGTACTCATGAGGAAGCTCAAATAGACCAAAAGGCAATTGTTTGAACAGAACAAGAGAACACTGAATGGTTTAAAATTAGGAAAGGTGTGCACCAGCTTTATATTCTTTCACCATACTTATTCAATGTGTATGCTGAATAAATAATCCAAGAAACTGGATTAAATGAAGAAAACCATGGCATCAGGATTGGAGTAAGGCTCATTAACAATCTGAGATATACAGATGATATACAACCTTCCTTACTGAAAGCAAAGAGGATTCAAAATACTGATGAAGATCAAAGACCACAGCCTTCAT
>NW_006408574.1:15947767-15949365 GCF_000296735.1 Chrysochloris asiatica
CAAATACATCTTGGAGTAAGCACAGCCAGAGCGCCTTAGAAGCCAGGATACTGAGACTTCATCTCTCATCATTTGGACATTCTGTCAGAAGGGACCAGTTTCTGAGGAAGGACAACAGGATTGTTAAATTGTAGGGGAGTGAGAAAGAGGAAGACCCCTAATGAGATGGCTTGACCCAGACGCATAAGAATGATTGTGAGGATGTTGACGGTCTGGGTAACATTTAGTTCTGTTGTGCATAGGGTCACTGTGAGTCAGAACTGACTTATGGATACCTAACAGCAACAACTTAACAACAACAGCAACAACAACTTTTCTGGGATCTTAAAAGGTTGTCAGAGGCCTCAAGATACAATTATTGGTCTCTTCTGGTCTAGAGCAAAGAAGAGTGAAGAAAACACAAGATTGAAGGAACCAATGAGCCCAAAGGACTCATGGATCACACAAACCACAGCCTCCACTACCCTGAGACTAGAAGAACTAGATGGTGTGCAGCTACTACTACTGAATGCTTTTATGTGGATTATGATGGAAGGTCCTGAGCAGAGCAACAGAAAAATGTAGAACAAATTTCAAAATCTTAAAAAGACCACATTTATGGGTCTGATACAGAAAGGTATAACCCTTGAGATTGATGTTTATAGACACCCTTCAAACCGGGAATCAAATTCACACCTGAAGATGCCCTTCCAGTCAAGCAATGGTGTTGTTCTTAAGTGTGTTGAATCAGTTCCAACTCATAGGGTTTCTGAAGAGTGACTAGCGGGCTTGAACTGTCAACATTGTGGTTAATTGTCCAGTGCTTAAGCTACAGAGCCACAACAGGACAGGCTTATAAATTAAACAGTAACACCCACAAAGAATGTGCTTCTCAGAACAATCAACCATGACCAAAAGGGCAGCATTGGTATGAAAGCAAAATTCAGAAAGCAGAAAGGGGCAGGAAAGATGGGCAAATGGAAATAGGGATCATATGGAGGAAGTAGAAATACTGGTTTCCATGGAGAGGATTCCAACTAATATCATCAAACGAAATGTGTATAAAATGTTTAATGAGAAACTAATTTACTCTGTAAACATTCACCCCAAACCAAAACAGATCAAAACCAAACCACTGCCCTAGAGTTCTTTTTAACACAAAGCATCACAAAGACTGTGCATCTTTATGTTGTTGTTGTTAACTACCATGGAGTCTGTTCTGACTCATAGCGACCCTGAACAGGATTTCTGAGGCTGTAGATCTTTACGGGAGCAGAAAGCCTCATCTTTCTCCCGTGGAACAGCTGGTAGTTTCAATCTGCCGACCTTGAGGTTAGCAGCCGAATTTATAACCACTACATGACCAGAGCTCCTTGCATCTTTATAGAGTGTGCCAAACTCTTCAATCAGCAATGTGAAATCAGTGGAGATAAATTAGGAATCTTTAGATAGTTTAGATTATTTCAGTATACAGGTAGTCCCCAGGTTATGAACATCTGACTTACATGTAACCAGTAATTATGAACCAGCACATGTAAAGCACACTATATTACAAATTTGAAGTATAAATGATTCATAATAACAAATAGATGATACTTTGCAACATGCATTAAAATATT
>NW_006408574.1:15949465-15959034 GCF_000296735.1 Chrysochloris asiatica
ATATTTCTTTAATTTTATTTATTTATTTTAATGAATGGAGATGTACACTGTATTCTATGGTGGGTGTGGTTATATGTCTTGGAGTCAGTTCGACTCTTAATGAGCCTTTATGAGGTTTCCAAGAGTGTAAATCTTAATGGGAGCAGAGGGCCCCATCTTTCTCCCACAAAGCAGCTGTTAGATTCAAACTGCCCACCTTGCAGTTAGCATCTCAGCTCATAATCTACTATGCTAGCATAGCTCCTTATGCTATATTCTATATACTGATAAATATTTGATTAACTGATGTTAGACCAAGTCATATCTGTTTTTTGATTTACATACAAATTTGACACAAAGACAGATTTAGGAATGAAACTCGTTCATAGTCTGGGAATTGTCTGTAATAATAGTCATGGATGCAAATGAGGATAATGACTGCCTTTGCATTTGATCTACTATAAAGTAATAGAGCCATTAAGCAGGGTACTTTTGAAAAACGATTGGCAAATATTAAAATGATTTGGTTGATTGACAGATTCACAGAGAAATGATACAGAGGCAAATAAATGAGCAGTAAGTTAAATTATAGATTTCAAGATATAATGGGCACTGGCAAGGCAGTAGTATCTATTGATGGAAAATCACTTAGAATTGTTGTGCTAAACTGTGCCAGGGAAGCCAGTTCCAGATCAAAGATTCATTTTTGCACATTAACTATAACTAATTATATTTTTATTTTAAAAATTTAGAACAAATCAGTGAGATTTGGAGTAGAAACTCCCAAACCCATTGCTGTTGAGTTTAGTCCCAACAGTGAGAAGTGGATTTATTTGTACCTTCTGATCATGAAGTATGTCAAGGATGTTGTGACTATAGGTCCTAGGTTAACTGCCCGTTAGGACTTCCAAGGCTATAATCTCTATTGCTTTGTGCCACTTATAATACATGCTTGTATTAGCGCAGAGATTTGTGTAGCTGAGCAACACAGAAGAAGATATGTCAGTGTTGTATGGCTATGGTGAATAACGATTGTATGAAGTGCTACATACTGGACTGAAGATGTGGAAGCTTTGTCTCTTTGAGCTTTTGGACTCTATTTTCCATGTGTAAGTAAATTTACTGTTTCCTTTGTGTTGTTGGAAAGGTGCAGTTTTTAGCATTTTTGTTGTGCACTGTTGAGTCAGTTCCAACTCATAGCAATCCTATAGTGGGTTTCCCACAGTGGCTGGTGGGTGTGAACTGCTGACCTTGCTGTTGATATTCCAGTGCTGATCATGCATGTCCTTCATGTATGTCATGACCACAGATACAAATAAACAGCACTTACATTTTTTATTATTTGGGCTTCTGAATGTGTGTGGTCAGTGCAAGGTACCTTTATTTCTTACCCATATTTCTTGATGTTTGATTCATTTTTAAAAAATGATGAAAAGATAGGGTTCCCCCCTGCTTCATTACTCCAGCATCCACTAATACATATGTGTACTATGTCATATCTAAAAGAACCCATCAGATATGATAAAATATTACAGGCATTGAATGATTCAGCATGCATCCCATTAATGTAAAAATATTACATCACCAAAACATTACAAATAGAAAATGAATTGCTTAAAATTACATTATAAAAGAGCATTGTCACACCAGTCTTCCCCAGAATGGCTGCTGGGTTCAAACTGTTGCCCTTTGGGTTATCAGTCTAGTGCTTAACCATTCATAACCAGGATTTCTTAGATATGGAATGGATGGCAAAAAAAACATTGATTGTGTTAGTACTGACTGACATGTAAGGGTCAAGAGGAACCATGGAATCATTGAGGAACGACTAAAGATCCTGGCCACCACCAAGATTTTTGAATCCATTATTGCCTAAGTAATATTTCAAGTAGTATTGTAATTCTAATTACATTTTGTCATCATTAAAGTACTGCATCCTTGTTATGGGGATTTAGAAGACAGAGAAAGTACAAATAAGAAACTGAAAATCACTTATAATCTTAGTATATATATATATGGTTTTTATTTTCTTATTTGTACTTTTCTCCATCTTCTAAAAAATAAATAAGTGTATTTATTTACTGTTTAGTATTAATACTTTCCAAATATTTTTTTTCTAGTCTTGTATCAGCTAACATGCAAATTACATTAAAATCAGGGACTTCCTTTTTGCCCATCATTTGCCAACATAAGCAAACCAAACATTGTTGTTGTTGTTGTTAAGTGACATTGAGTTGATCCAGACACAAAGCGGCCCTGTATAGGGTTTCCGTGGAGCAGCTGGTGAACTTGAATCACTGACCTTGCAGTTTAAATGGCTTTGCAGTCCAGAGCATTAACCCACAGTGCCACACCAAGACGCCAAACCAAACATAGTACATATTAATTGAATATATGATTTGAAAATCAGGTTTCTATTGTATGTTTGGAGGAACCCTGGTGGTCTGATAGTTAAATGCTCTGCTGGAAACTGAAAGTACCTCTTACAGTTTGTTGTTGTTGTGAAGTGCCATTGGGTCAGTTCTGACCTACAGCGACCTTGTTTCCGAGGAGCAGCTGGTGAGCTTGAATCCCCAACTTTGCAGTTCAAACGGACTTTGCAGTTCCGTGCATTAACCCACAGGGTCACTACAGCATAGGAAACCCTATAGGGCAGTTGTGTAGGGTCACAATGAATCAGAATCAACTTACCCGGCATACAGCAACATTGTATTTTAATTCTGTTCCTTAATTTTGTTTTTCCATTCAATATCATAGCATGAGCATTTTCTATGTCATTGAAAGTCCTAAAAATATATATCTTTTAAAATGGCTACATTATGAGCCACTAGTTGTACTGTGGAATACTTAGGTTGACATCAGATTAACATTATCATTAAAATGCTTCCATGAACAACTTTTCCCATAACTCCATTTTGTATCTGACTATTTCATTAGGCTATATTAATAACTGAAGGGGGAAATCTAGATCAAAGCACATCAATTTAAATAAAGTTTTGACCTATATGTCATATGTATATTTCTATAATTATTTCCTATAATTTTACAGGAAAATAAATCATATAGCATTGTGACTGCAATTGTTTGCTTATTAATGATACTTAATATTTTTTATATGTCAAGAACACCTTAATTTAGGAAACATTATTGCTTTAAAGAGTTAACAGAGAATAGTGAATATCACATGTGATACCAGTTTATCTGTTTAAACAAGGGCATATCTAGCTCTTTTGCAGTATAATCATATTACTATTTATAGTGCACAAGGTCATACATGTTTCAGAACACACACGCACATAAGCTTATTGATATATGTACAAAGGGGTCTTCAAAAAGTTCATGGAAAAATGAAATTGGAAAAAATGAAATTTCTCTATGCATCTTTTGCAGTCCCGTCGTATATATCTATATTCCTTAACTGATGCTATGTCTAGGCATTGACTTATGTAGAATTAGTTAGTTATTTGGGAGTACAAATAACATCAATGTTACCATGTGAAGTGAAGAACATTGTCTCCTACTCTACTTTACACATCTAAATACTGAGAATAGAGTAAGAATTCAGGGCAACAAAAGTAAAGACAGTCATGAACACAATCCTGTAATAGTGGTTATCTATGAACAGGTGCACACAGACATTCAGGCTAACTGGGTGTGAGGGGAAGAGTGGGAGAAAATCAATATATACATGTGCTCCACTCAGACATTGAAACTATGTCTAGTCTCTCTCTTACACACACACACACACACACATTTTGAATTGAAGAACAAAATCTCCCTTAGTAATTCCACACAAGCAAGATTTGTGATGCTGTAGAATAAGTACTGGACCACTAACTGACTCGATGGTACTTAGAATCACAAGACTGACAAAAACTTTAAATACCTTCACAGAAACTCAAACATACCAGATATTTTCAGTGTAAACTTGAAATGATTAATTGAATGGATGTATGATAACATGTTTTCAATTCTCAATTTGGGGATTATATTTTATTTGTGCTTTTTAGTAATATATACTATAGGAGAAGCACTGGACTGCTAACTGAATGGTCGGTGGTTCAAACCCACCAGCTGCTCCTTGGAAACCCTGTGCAGGTCCATTATGAGTCTGAACCAACTCGACAGTACTTAACAACAACAATAACATACATCTAATATTATCTAAGGAATCATATCTAAGTGTATTGTGGGTTAGGTGTTGAGTTGCTAACTGCAAGGTCAATGGTTCAAATCCACTAGGCACTCTGTAAGAGAAAGATGAGCCTCTCTCTTCCTGTAAAGATTTATCATATCTGAAACCCTACATAGGGTCTGTGGGAGTCAGAATTGACTAGATGGCAGTGGGTTTGGTGTGAAACAAGCATTTATTATGTATGCATTTTCATATTAATATGTATCTATAGTTTCAATAATGTCATATGCATGCGAAAGCTGGATAGTAAATAAGGAAGACCATAGAAGAATTGATGCTGTTGAGTTATGGTGTTGGTTGAGAATATTGAAAGTGCCTTGGGCTGCCAAAAGAATTGACAGATCTGTGTTGGAAGAAGTACAACCCTAGTGTTCCTTGGAGGCCAAGATGGCCAAACTTCGTCTCTCATACTTCAGACATATTGTCAAGAGGGACCAGTCGCTGGAGAAGGATATCATGTTTGGTAAGGTGGAGGGTCAGAGAAAAAGAGGAAGACCTCCAATGAGATGGAATGGCCAAGTGGCAGCTTCGACAGACTCAAGCGTGGCAACAGTAGTGAGGTTGGCCCAGGATCAGGCAGTGTTTCATTCTGCTGTGCATAAATAAGTTCGCTTTGAGTCGGTACTGACTCGATGGCACCTAACAACAACAACAACAAATATACAGTGGTGGTGTGTGTTAATGCACTGGACTGAAATCAGTTTGAACCACAAGGTCGGTAGTTCAAGCTCACCAGCCGCTCCTAGGAAATCGTATACAAGGTTACTATGGGTCAGAACTGACTCAACAATACTTAACAACAATAATATACAATTTACAACACGATGGAATATATGGGCATTTAAATTTTATTTTCCTTTTCTTTTTTTTTTTTTTTTGGTTTCATTTGGAAATAGTGTTTAATTATACCTTGTTGCAGGAGAAAAAACAAATTCCATATTTAAGCTTCTGAAATGAAACTTGAAAGGTGGGTCAGACTGAGTGTTCAATTGAAAATAGTACAGGCTGTAAGAATCGTCACTGTTCACAGAAGACCTCTGTCCTGCCACTCCAGGACAGAAATCTGGTGGCTGCTGGCCATCTTTCAGATTCAGACTCATGTAAGCAGTGGCAGATGTGTCTGTCTGCCACTATGATAGGACCCATCTGCAGTTTGCACCTGTTGTTTTGCTGAGATCAGGGGGGAGGTGTGAATATAAAAACCCAAAGGGCAAGTCAACAGCAAAATGAAGGAAGTGCATTTTCCCCTCTCATGATCTGTGTTTCTGTTTTTCTCCCTTTCCTTTCACCTTGAGGGTCAGGACGCTGATGGGATAATCACCCATGGTCAGCTTCAGCAAATTATCCTAAGACAGTAATTATCATAATTTTTCACTGCAATATCTGACAAAAACAGTAATATGAGAAAACAAATTTGAAAGCCTAAAAAAGGAGATGAATTATTCTTCAAGTACAGCCTTTGCTTGGACTCTGATTCATGTTGCTGTAAGAAACACGTTCCTGTCAAACAAAAACACTGCGCCAGTGTGATTACACATTCAGCATCGCATTTTTTACAAAATAGATTTGCTTTCAATATACTTTTTATGGAAACTGAATGCTAATTCTTAAATAGCTTTATTGAAATGTAATTCATATAGCACACAATGATCCCACTGAACGTGTACAAGTCAGAGTTTTAGTATATTACCACCCATATGCAAGTATCAATGTAGTCAAGTTTAGAACTTTATCTTCACCACAAAAGACACAATTTACCCTTTAACTCTGACTTTTTCTTCCCTGCACCATGTTAGGAACAACCAATCATCTAGGATATGTCTCTAGATTTTGCCACTGTGGACTTGCATACAAATAGAATCATGAAACATTTGGACAATTGTGACTGGTTTCGTTCACTTAGTATAAAGTTTCCAAGGTTCATTCAGTTTGTCACAAGTATCAGACAGAGCAATGATCATAGAGATGTCTCAAAACTGGATAATATTTCTCTCTGTTATAAGTAGCATTTCCATGAGTACTGTGACTAACACCACCACCACCAGCAGAAATTCCTTTGTATGGTTGAAAAATACTATTCAGTAATAATACTGAATAACACATTTTGCTTGTCTATTAAAAGTTGGTGTCATTAGGTGCTGTTGAGTTGGTTCCGACCCATAGCTACTCTTTGCACAACAGAACAAAATAATGCCTGGTTTTGGGACATCCTCACAAATATTACACTTATGTTGATTGCTGCTGCCACTGTGCCAATCCATCTCACTGGGGGAGGGGGTGTTCTTCTTTTTAATTACTTCTACTAAATACTTTTTAGAAAAACAATACCAAGTGATCACTTTCTTGGATCTTCCAAAGGTCTATCACTTTTTTTTAAGAATCAGGCCTTCGTTGTGCTTTTCAGACATAACTGTGCTGTGCAGAAGCAGTTACTGCTGATACTGTTAATTGTAGATTCTGAATCAGTAGGTCTGGGGTGAGATGTGAGATTTGCCATTGTAACGAAATCATAGATGATGTTGATTTTGCTGCTACTGGTTCACATATTGAATAACAGGCCTGCAGATCATATGCACGTGGTCTCATAACATGGAATGTGAAATACCTTCAAATACTGTAAATCAGTCAACAAAAAGTGGTTACTTAAGTATTAAAATTTTATGTGAAGTTGTTTCCATAGTCGAGGTATGTAATTACTAACAAGGTATATAAATTATGACATAGGTTTTCCTGTCCATTTTTAAATCATCACGTTAGTGTTTTAAGCATAGAATTCATGACTGCCATGTGGGAAAGCAAAGTTCAATTCCAGCCAATGCAGCTCATACTTAGGAGCTCTGGTGGCATAGTGGGTTACGTGTTGGACTCCTAACCACAAGGTCAGCAGTTTGATTCCACCAGCTGCTCCACTGGAGAAAGATGAGGCTTTCTGTCCCCATAAAGATTTACAGCCTAGGAAACCCTACACAGGGTCACAAATAGTCAAAACTGACCCGATGGCAAACAACCATCATCATCACCAACTACCTTGATCAAGAAATTAACTGAAGTTCTAACCATAATTGTTTTTATGGTCATTGTCCTTAGGTATTGTAAATGGACAAATAGCTTTAACTTTTGCCTCCTATTACTTATCTGGACCCTGGTATAACACTGTAGGATGAGCACTGAACTGCTAACCATAAAGTGACCAGTTCAAACCTACCAGTTACTCTCAGAAACCCTCTACAGGGTTGTCATAGTTGTAAATGACTCAATGGCACACAACAACAACAATTGTTGATCCATCTTGTTAAGAGTTATTTCATGATGTTTACAGTAGAACTTTCTCTAAATTCTCTCCTTTTTTTTTCATTTCAATCTAAGGAATTCTAGAATGATACATTCACTGATCTCTTTGGTCTTTGTCTTAAAGCAGTTCCAGAACTGGAATATTAAACACATTAGAATTCCACTACTATCTTGGTTTCTTCCAGTCAAAGTGCTCCCTTACTCCTATTGTCACTTGAAGTGTGCTTTACGGACTAACACTATGAGTATGTGGGAATTTGTTAGACTCTCAGACCTCACCCACACCTACTAAATTAGAGTCTATGTTTCAAAAAGATCCTCAGGGGATTTGAGCACCTGAAAAGTTTTAGAAACAGTGCTCTGAACTATAATACCTCTGATTACAAATTGTAAATCTCTAGGAGCCCTGGTGTGGTGCTAGAGGATAAACACTTGACCATAAGGTCAGTTTGAACTGCAATAATGGTGGTTCAAACACACCAGTTGATCCTCAGGAACCCTATACAGGGGCACTATGAGTTGGAACCGATTTAATAGCACTTAAAAACAACAACACCATTTTGACCTAGAATTAGAAACTTGGTTAAAATAAGTAGAAACTTCCAAGGCAGACAGATAGCAATTTGAATCCCACCCCCTCTGCTTCTGAGATGATGTGCTTGACCAGGTAATTTAGCAATACTAATCAGTCTCCTCATCTATGAAATGATAATAAAAATATCTTCTTCACATAGTATTGCAATACATAAGTTATAAAAATACAAAGTACTAAGCATAGTGTCTGGCAGATAATAAATGATCAATTGCTTGGTAGCCATTATTATTATTATAAATAAAGTAATTAGAGAAATAAGAAATTATGGTTTCCTGAGATTACAAAGCAGTTAGTCTCATGTCTGTGTACCAATTCTAATCTGGTAACCAGTGTAGTACATTCTACTATTTACCATATTAAAGCAATTCTTAGCAATTCAACTAATTTTATATTTGCAAAGATTCTTAGTTCTCCCCTGGCATCATTCTCAGCATAGTTAATTTTTCCCTTATTATTTTCTGTGAGAAATATTTTTAGGTAATAGAGACTAAATGGTCTCTCTCTTTTTTACAATATATCAAAGCAATATAAAGAGCCTTTATATTTTTTGCAAAACCTATTAAATGGTTCATTATTTACATGAGATATTTAGAAGTCATTATGTCTTATTGTGCAAATATAAGACTGGCATTGGATGGGTAAATTATGTTTAGACATTTTCCAAAAACTGGATTTTTGTTTCAATAGACTGTAGCATCTCTTTGATGTAGGATTTTGTAATGTATGTAATTTTGTGGCATATGCATAACTATCATGATGCTAATGGGATATTGCTATTGAAATCATGAATTGCAGTTACCTTACTCTTAGATAAGCCCGTTTTTCATATGAAAGGAACCTGGAACTGAAAGTGTCTGAGCATATAACACAGTACTGGAACTCATTCGTATTATATTGTGACATCTTGTTCATCTCTATCATTTTCAAGCATATTTGTTGTGTCTTGATAATCAATTTATTGTCTCTCAGCTCAGAATGCATTTTTAATAAGATGCTACAGGATAAGTATTGTGAACCACAAGGTCGGCAGTTCAAACCTACCAACTGCTCCTGGGAAACCCTGTAAAGGGTCACTATTAATCAGAACTTAACAACAGTATGGTTCTTAGGAGACTTTGAGTTGATTCTGTCTCCTGGTGACCTCATGTATGACAATACAACTGCCCCATAGGATTTCCTTGACTGAACTCTTTGTTCAAGCAGATTTCCATGTCTTCCTCTCACAAAACTGCAAAGAAGATTCAAACCAAACATCCCTGAGATTAGCAAATGAGGGCTTAGTCATCTGTGCCAGCAGTCTAATAATTAACATTCTAGTGCTTATCCTACAGTGCTATCAGGGCATATATATATTTACCATAAGTTGTAATAAACTCAGGAGTAACTGGCCTTTTAGAAATTAGGTAGGTAGATAGATAGATAGATAGATAGATAGATAGATAGATAGATAGATAGATAGATAGATAGATATAGAAACAGATTTTCCATGAGTCAGAATTAAGAATTTAA
>NW_006408574.1:15961629-15974761 GCF_000296735.1 Chrysochloris asiatica
ACCAGTCCCTTTCAGCTCACTAATGCCTAAGACATCGATGTTTATGCGTTCCATTTCATTTTTGACAATTCCTAATTTTCCTACATTCATACTTTGTACATTCCATGTTCTGATTATTGATGGATGTTTACAGCTGTTTCTCTTCATTTTGAGTTGTGTCCATCAGCAAATAAAGGTTCCACGGGCTTTACTCCATTTGCATAATCACGGTCAACTCTTCTTTGAGGAGACAGCTCTTCCCCAGTCGCATTTTGAGTGCCTTCCAACCTGAGGGGCTTATTTTCTGGCACTATATCTGACAAGTGTTTCTCTGCTGTTCATAAGGTTTTCAGTGACTAAAGATTTGGAAGTAGTTCGTCACTCCTTCTTCCTAGTCTGTCTTTGTCTGGAAGCTCATCTGAAACCTGTCCACCATGGGTGACCCTGCAGGTATTTAAAATACCGGTGGCATAGCTTTCAGAATCACAGCAACTCACAAGCCACCACAGTAAGAAAAACTTACAGATGAGTGTTGCCATATGTATAGTTGAGTCAATTCCAATTCACAGTGACCTCATATGTATAAAACAGAACTGCTTCCCATATGTACAAATTAGAAAGCCCCCTCCTCTTTTTCCTTCGGAACAGCTGCTGGATTTGAACTGTTGACCTCGCGGTTAGCAGTCCTCCACATTACCCAAAGAGTGCCTACCTTTATTTTGACTGCACGATCCTTGAAGGCATGTCAGTCTTCTGCCTATTATGTAGCGTCATTTTTCTGTCTATTAACTAAAGTACTGCTCCATGTTGGTCAGATACTTCAGAAAATTTGAAAACATTCATCTTTAGCTTGTATATGGGGAGATTTGAATTCCATTATTTCCTTTAGAGTGCTAGTGTGCTGTGGTAATGTGCTGTGGAGTCGGTTCTAATTCATAGTGACCCTGTATATGGTTTTTAAGGCTGTAAATCTTTATGGGAGCTGAAATCCTCATCTTTCTCCCGTGGAATGGCTGTTAGTTTCAAACTGCTGACCTTGAAGTTGGTAGCCCGACTTGTAACCACTCTGCTATAAGAGCTCCTATTTCCTTTAGAGCTGTTGTTGTGGTTGTTGTTGTTAAGTGCCGTTGAGTAGATTCCGATCCATGGTGACCCTTTATAGGGTTTCTGGGAGCCATTGGTGAGCCTGAACCGCCAACCTTGCATTTCAGATGGCTTTGCAGCCAGGAGCATTAACCCACAGTGACACACCAGACCTCTTTAGAGTAGGACTGCATTAATCTGTATAATTTCTTACAATTTTAAATCAAAATAAGACACTAAACTGTCCCTGCATACTTTTCTAAGAATCACTCTATTTCTCACTGTTGTTTTTCAGTCTTTATTCTCTTTCAATTCACTCCTTTCCAGCTAATGTAGTGTTCAAACTTGACTTTCCACCACCATTTGAAGGCCGTAACACAGTCCATATCAGGACAGTCTTCTTTAAAATTCTGACAAAACAGGTCTGGCTTTGAAACTAGGATGTAATATATGGTAGCTCTTCATGTCCCTCTAAATGTTGAGATTTCAGCAATGACAGACTACTTTACTGCTAGCTACAGCAGCAGTTAGCTTTGCTAAGTAAGGTTGCTAACTCTTCTAAATGCAAATTAAAAGAGGAGGAAAAAAAATTTTAAATTTAAATGCAAGGCATTAGCAGGCAGCATAATGATATTATGGTACATGACCAACGAGGTGATGTTCTTTATTGCAAGCCAGAGTACCCCAAAGATGGAGAGAGAGGTTCTCAGTGGTATGAAACATCAGGGTCAGTTTCCCTTGCATTGGTGTCTGTGGAGAGCAGGAGTTGGGATGGAGAAGGAAATAAAGATACCTCTCCTTAAACAAGTCATCAGAACTGTTTATTAGCAATCACAGAAAGTGTTTTAATACCGAAGAGTTTACTCACTGTCTAGGCTGTGAGAATACTAAAGAGGATCATACTCATTTCTTCTCACGATGAACACTTTTGGCAACAGTAAGGATCTGCAGTGCTCTCTTCATTCACAGAGGGCAATATGGTGATACATTATTGAAGAGCAGGTATTAGAAGAACATCTCATCTATTTCTAGAGTTTTATTTCATGTTCATAAAAACATTCCCATTTTTCTCCTCCTTAAGAGTACCTCTTGAACTGAAACTGCCAGTGACTTTCCACATCCCTCATCTGATTTCATTCCAGAAACACTCATAAAGACACAATTTTCTCCTATCAATAAATATGCTTGATGTTCCATAGAAGCTCTATGTAATACATGCAGAACAATGGAGTTAGACTCGGGGATAAATTATTATCAAAACATCTTGAAGCAACGAGCCTCTGCCTCTGGAAGCTCCCCTGTGGATGAAATGAGGATGTTCCGTGAGGGTACAGAATGAACAATAAAGCTGATGAGTGGTAATCATAAATCCCACATAAGCATTAGCTTTTCTTACGGCGTTTTTAAACCCCTGGAAAAGAAAGACTCGAGGGTGCAATCTGATTTTTGAAGCATTTTCCTAAAATGCATTTAGTTAATGGTCAAAATGGAGCAGACCCAAACTGGAGGCCTTTTGTCCGACAGCAGAGTCTACTAGTAGCTCCTTGTCATCATGGCATGAGGGAAGAAACCCTTCATGCATTGCTTATGATTCTTTGAAGAAGACCTTCATGCTTATTTATAGTGCTTTGTTTCCCCTCTACTTCTAAAGGCTTTTAGAATCTTATAGCCCCCCAAAGTGTCTCAAATCATTGAGTCTACATGGAAAGCAATGGGGAATGAAGGCTCATTTAATGCAACTTTTTAATAGTCGAGTAGACAACAAAGGACTGATGTTGTTCAAATTAGATTGTTAGGTTTGGCAATATTTAATTTTGATTCTATCTGTTGAGCAATCATTAAACACAAAATTCATGGTGCCAACTTTCAAAACAAATAGACTTTTGTGCTACTTTTCATACTTCCTCAAGGAAGATACATGTACCATGCAATCAAGGAAATGCCGTGTTGGATTTGTCTCCATTGATACAGTCTAGATGAGCGTTTGATTAATATGCAGAAGATTAAAGTTTCTGCCTTTTCTTTCTTATTGTTTTTGATCATTTACGTATTATACAAATAAAACATTATTGCATCTGAAAGAGGAAAATTTACAAAATTATTTGCTAACAAGTTGTTTAGTAATTAATCACTGAATCTCTGATATATTACATTATTTTAGGAAGCCTTAGTACAAGTTCACTGGATATTCCTCAGGTCAACTGTCATGTAACCTGTGAGTATTTCTGGGTTGTAAGAAGAAATTCATATTATCAGTTCTGAATATTGGTAATATATTTTTATACTGCCTTAATAACATACAATTTTAAAGAATCACCATAGAACACTGTTTATTTTACCTAGCTGGAGTTCTGATGTGATGCTATGGAATAAGTACTAGACAGCTGACCACACAGTTGGCAGTTCAAACCCACCAGGTGCTCCTCACACACCCTACATAGGGTCGTTATGAGTGGAACTCACTCAATGGCACATTACAACAACAACAATATTGTCGTAATTAGGCAAATCTGCTTAAAGATCTCTTTAAAGTGCTAAAGAGCAAAGATGTCAGTTTGAGAACTAAGGTGCGTGCACCTTTTAAAAGGCGAGCCATGGTGTTTTCAGTAGCCTCATATGCATTTGGAGTTGTGGTGTGGTGCTATAGTATAAGCACTGGACTTCTCTCCACAAGGTCAGCAGTTCAAGCCCACCAATTGCTCCTTAGAAACCCTACACAGGGTGTCTATGAGTTGGAACCGACTCAACGGCATTTGTTGTTGTTGAGTGCTGTAGAGTCACAGCTCATAGCGACCCTGTATAGGGTTTCTGAAGAATGGCTGGTGAGCTTGATCTGTTGACCTAGTCCAAGCTGACCTTGCAGCAAAGTCCAAGCTGACCTTGCAGGCCAGTGCATTTATCAACAGCACCACACCAGGACTCTAAGCTCTGCTCAGCTATCTCAAGACAGACCTTGTGTGTGTGTCTGTGTGTGAGTTCTAGCAGGTATTTCACCACAAACAGGTAATGCAGGAAATATATTGGGCTCTGGTAGCGTAGTGGTTACAAATTGGGCTGCGAACCTTAAGGTCAGCAGTTCAAAACTACCAGTTGTTCCATGGGAGAAAGATGAGGCTTTCTGGTCCTGTAAAGATTTACAGAGTTGCTATGAGTCGGAACTGACTCCACGGCACCTAACCAACAACCTCATGATCAGAAGTTCAAACCCACCCACCACTTTCAGAAACCCTATACAGGGTTGCTATGAGTTAGAATGAACTCAATGCCACACAACAGTAACAAAGCTAGTCCACCAATTATATGAGTCATTGCAGCTTGAAGGAAAACGATGCCAAAAACATAGGTAGAATGCCAATAGTACAGTCCAAGGTCCTGCAAACTCCATGTCACAGAGTCAGGGAACATATGCCTCGTGCTAGGAAGATTCAGAAAAAAAACAACATCAAATTTGCTACTCTATGGGGAAGGGAGATGAGATCAAACAAGATAACCAGTTGTAAGGAATGGGAGTGAAGAAACCAATTCATCTTTATAAATGAGGGAGACATTTGAATATATGATTACTTGCACATGCTTTTCTTTTTGTAAGGGTTAAACTTACTTTCATAAAACTCATTAACTATATCAAAAGGCAAGATATTATTTGTGTATTTTGATTGGTCTCACCTCTATTATATAAATGAAGAGAGTCATAAGAAGTAGGTCATTCTTCCAATATTCCATAATAAGGGTGTTTCAGAAATAAGGGTTAATCACTTCTCTACGTACTTACTAACTTAATAGCATGCAAATGTCTTCTGGACTGCTAAGCACAAGGTTGATGATTCAAATCTCAAAAACCCTATATATTTTGCTATGAGTCAGAGTCAACTCAAAGACACTTAACAATGTTGTTATTGTTGTTGTTAAGTGCCGTGGAGTCGGTTCCGACTCATAGCGACCCTGCACAGGGTTTCCGAGGCTGTAAATCTTTACGGGAGCAGAATGCCTCATCTTTCTCCCGTGGAATCGCTGGTAGTTTCGAACTGCTGACCTTGCGGTTCACAGTCTGATTCGTAACCACTACGCTACCAGAGCTCCTTGTCAGAGTCGACTCAAAGACACTTAACAATAGCAGCAACAAATATTGTCTTCATTAGGGCAGATCTGCTGCAAAAGACTTCTTTAAAGTATTAAAAAGCAGAGATGTCAGTTTGAGGACTAAGGTGAACCTAATCCATGCTATGGTATTTCCGGTAGCCACATATGCTTGAGGAGTCCTGGTGTGGTGCTGTAGGATAAACATTGGATTGCTAACCACAAAGTAGGCAGTTCAAGCCCACCAGCGACTACTTGGAAACCCTATACAGGGTCACTATGAGTCGGAACCAACTCCATGGCACTTAAGAACAACATCAACATATGCATGTGAAAGTTGGACAATGAATAAGGAAGACTGTAGAAGAATCGATACATTTGAAGTGGGGTGTTGGTGGAGAAAAATTCCATGGACTGTCAGAAGAACAAACAAATCTGTCTTGGAAGAAGTATAGCAGAAAGTTCCTCAGAAGTGAGGATGACAAGACTTTGACTCACATACTTTAGACATGTTTTCAGGAGGAACAAGTTCCTGAAGAAGGACATCATTGCTTGGGAAAGTGGAGGGTCATCAAAAAAGAGGAAGAACCCCAACAAGATGGAATAACAGAGCACAGCAACAATGTACTCACACATAACAACAACTGTGAGGATGGCACAGGACCGGGCGATATTTCCTTCTTTTGTGTATAGGGTCACTATGAGTGGTAAATGACTCAATGACACCTAATAACAACAACAACAAATACTGTTTTGAAACGAGGTCTCTAAGAGTTGTAATCAATTCAACAGCTACTGATCTGTACTGGTTTCATCGCAAGACAATACAGGATATCTGGTGGGTTTGAACTGCTGATCTTACACTTAGTAGTCCAGTGTTTATTCTACAGCACCATAACATGACTCTTTAGAAGCACAGTCTCTCCCTTCCTCCCCCTCTCTCCTGTTTCAGCATCTGTTATGAGGACCAGTGCACGAGAACATTTATTTAAGGCTGAGATAATAAATTTCTAAGTTGAGTGAATGAATATCTCATATCACCACCTTTCTAATGGAACTCAGCACTATGCCATACTGCAGGACATAAAGAGATAGGCCAATCTGTTACAGGATTCTCCAGAGTGGTCCAACAACCCAACTGCTACGATCCTGATGCTTGTTAAAAATGAAAATCCCTGGACCCCATCCTAGATTTACCAAATTAGAACCTTATTCAGACTTAAGTCTGAGTAGAATTGCTCAATAAATTCACAAGTTTTGTTGTTTGTTTGCTGGTTTGTTTGTTTGTTTGTTTTTAATGAAAACATGACACTGGATTAAAAAGAGAGAGAGAGTCATATACAAGAATCACATGAGCCGCGACCATAGTGACCCTGTATAGGGTTTCTGAGGAGCAGTTGGTGGATTTGAACTACCAACCTTCTGGTTCAAACTGACCTTGGAATTCAGCACATTATCCTGGAGCACCACACCAGTACTGCATACAGATCCATAGTTACGTGCAAAATAATAATCTAGTTTTACAGTGTGTATAAAGCAGGTTGTATTCATTCAATTATAGGTTTTCATTGGCTTACAATATATATCAGTTTAAAAATTACTCTATTAACTCTGATAATCTGTTCTTTTCTGCTTGTTGACACTTTCTATTACTTTGGGAGGTATAAATGATTAACATGCTTGGCTGCTAATTGAAAAGATGGAAGTTCAAGACCACCTAGCGGTACCTCAGAAAGTCCTAGGGGTCTATTTCTGAAAAATCAACCACTGAAATTTCTTTCAATTGCAATTCTACTCTGACACACATTGATTCTCATGTGTTGAAAGTGACTCCATGGCAACTCGTTTTGTTTGTTTTTGTAATTGTTATACTCTAATAGCTAGTGTTTAGTACTGTCCAGGGCATCTGGTAGCAGCCATCTGTCAGTGGATGGGTCCAATTGTTCTTGGTGGGTGCCTGGGGTGAGTTTTAACTCCTAACAACCCTATGTACAACAGAATGAACTCCTACCCCGTCCTGGGCCATCCTCACAACTGTTATGTTTGAGCCCATTGCTGCTGCCACTGTGCCATTAGTAATCTTTCTCTTTTTAACTGATCCTCCAATTTACCGAGCTTGATGTCTTTCTATGGAGACTGGTCCATTCTGATAACATTTCCATTGAATGAGAGATGAAGTATAAAGCCCAGTTTTACTATAACTCTCAAATATACTCCAGTGGGATCTAGTCAGTACTTGCGAAAAAATCAGACTTGGGAAACTTCCAGCAATCTCTGTTCTCAGTACTCTGGCTATGCTGCTCCAGGGTCAGTTGTTAGAGATAAGGTAGGTAGATGAGTGGAGATCTCACAATCAGATGGAACTGGAATTTACCCTAACTCTGCTCACTACCAGAGATGTGACCTTTGGTTACTCATGAAGTTTCCTTCTCTGTAATATGTGATTAGCACTGTATTAAAGAATTGCTAAAAAGAGGAAAAGTAAACACTTGTCTAAAACCTAATGATTACTAAGAGCCAAAATAAATATTATTGTAAAAGACTCTTAAATCTATAGTGATATCTTTAAGTCTAGAGAGGTAAGGTAAATTGTTTGAAATTCCCCAGCTGCGAAGTTACAGAAGTAGAGTTTGGCTTCCCTGTGCCTGGCACTTCACTGGTACTTTTCATTTCATAGCATCTTCCTGTATGGTCAGAGTGGAGTTAAACACCATGGACAGGGCACATGAGGCCAGGGAGTAATATGGCAGAGGGCTATGGGAAAAGAATCCCAGCCTATGATTTACTGACCACAGATAGAACAAGAGGTATCTACCAATCAGCTCCTAAACCGTGGCTCATATGTGCATTCCCAAAGCCGTCTGCCATTGGAAGCATGACTTCAGTGTGGAAGAGGCCCATGGCATCACAATGCCAATGATATTCCAAGAGTTTCTGCCCATTTTTAACCGTAGGCAACTTAGTTTCCCTGGTAAGAACCCAGCATTGCAGCAGCTCTTTTAAATCCAATGAGTTCATTTTCTGGCCAAACACGATTTCTCTATCTCTTTTTATTTTAATCAACAGGGGGGTAAAAAGAACAAAATCAATTTTAAAACATAGGGCTTCAGAGTTAGGAATAGTCATGAATTTGTGTGTCTACAGGAAGTCTTTTACATATGTGTGAAGGGTGTTGGCCACAGGAACTTGGAAAGACAAAAGTTCCACGACCATTTTCAGAAGCTTTCGCACATGAAAGACCAGAAGAGCAAAGAAGCAGAGTTTATTGTAGAAAGAACAGAACCAATTTTAACATCTCATCTGCTTGTTCAGAGGGTCAGCAATCTGATGGATATTGGTAGAGAGAATTTTCTCTAGAAAATGGGTCAGCAAGCTTTTTGTATAAAGGGCTGCACAGTAAATACTTTTGGCTTTGCAGATCATCGATTTTTGTCACAACTACTCATTTCTGCCTTTGTAACATCAAAGAAGTAATAGACAATATGTAAATGAATGAGTAGAGCTGTATTCCTATGAGACTTTACAAAAACAGGCAGCAAGCTGGTTTAAGGCAATGAGCTATATTTTGCCATTCCCTGCTCTGGCATAAAGAACTCTCAAAATGAGAAAGCATTCATGATTTTCTACTTTTCATGCCAGTGGGCATACCTGCATTTTTCATGAAACAAAACCCCTGTCACATAATTCATAAAATAGCCACATGAATTTGTGCAGTGCCTGCAGTGTGGACAAGGTGTTGGGTGCTAACAGTACTGGCTAGTTTTACAACAGAGCTTGCAAACCACACTGCAAGTTCACTGTAAAATCCTTCTGATTTTACACCTCATTGTCCACTATCATCTTAGCATCAAATTTAGTGCTTAACAAGTCATGAGGTTCAATGAATTTCTAGTCAGGAAAACACAATCATGTACATGCAAATCATGTATCAAACTACTGGGAGAGAAGTTATCTCAGATGAGTTCAAATATTGACTCTTGTATTTTCATTTCTAAGGCAATGATTTGATTAAAATGTAAATAAAAAGATATAAAGAAAAAAGGAATGTAAAAGGAAGGGGCAGAAGGAGGGGGAAAGGGAGATAAGAAAGGAAGAGAGAAAAAGAAAGAAGGGAAAATATAATCCTTAGCATTTTCACATGGAATCATACATGCTTAAAAATATTTCAACAGAGCCAAGTGTATCATACTTGAATAGTTTTACTATGCAATCTCATTTTAACTGAAAATAGCTCATTGCCCATTGTAGGGAAGAGAACAGGTTTTGAGAGGTAAAATGGAATGGCTTATCTAAGATCAACAATTGAAAAAGTGCCCATCAAGACATAAATTTAGGCACTCCCCATTCCATGTTTTCTATCCAAGCAATCATAATTATATTAGTATTAGTTGAAAGTGAATCAGAAGAACCAATGGGAAAAAGAAATGGAATGAAATACAACTGTTTTATTAAATGTTTTATTAAAACATTTAATATGAATTTATTATGAATTTGAGGATAATTTGAGAATACTATAAAAAAGACTCAAATCTTTTTCAGAATTCAAGGAAAATTAACTCTTCTTTGCTGAAGCAATGGCAAAACTTGTTGTACATTCCCAGTCAATTCCTCTAATTTGTTAATATTCAATTCACATTCCATTTACATTAGTAATTTATTACTTTGCTACCATGATGACAGGGCTAGAGATAAATGAATCAATTTCATCCAATTTGATGGAGTTTCTTTCTAAAAGCAAATAGTCTTTTGCAACAGTAGGATTTTTGCAGCTCACTCAGCTCTTCTTAGTTATATAAGACTTGAGGGTAAGGTAACCAACAAATTAACGAATAAAATTTGTTTCAATAGTTAATAATTAAATTGTTTTGTATACTTGTTAGATAACAAAACCCATTCTAAGTATTCCAAGAGAGAATAAAGTGAACCTTCGGAGAGGGATAAAGCAATATTAAGGGTTTCCCCTACGATCACGTGTAGTGAACTAGGTTTATGACCAAACAACATCTGTTCCACTTTAGTTTCCTTTTGGAAGTAATTGACACTAGCTTCCAGAGGCAACTCCAAATCAACATGTCTGAAACCACAATCATCTCTTTTTCTCCCCAAATCAGCTTCCCCTTGCATTCTCTTTTACTATAACCAAATCTAATTTTTCCTCAGGAACATCACAACCAATGCCAACAATTTCTCAGTTGCCACATCTCACTCCTCAGCCTATCCTGGGTCTGCACAGAGCTGCTAGCTAGGGTCCCTAAAACACAGTTCCAATTTCCTCACTGCCCCGCTAAAAACATTCTTATTCCAAAGCAATTTAACTTGAAAAAAATCTTAAAGGTAAAATAAAAACGGCAAACAATACTCTTTAAGGGAAGAAAAGTTCCACTTCTCTTCTTCCTTCTTAGATATCTCGCCTGAAAAGGAGTGTGAATAACAATTTGGTAAATATCTTCCCAGACTTTGTCATGATTATATAATTTAAATAGCTCTATGATAATGCGCTCTCTGGTAGTGTAGTGGTTATGAATCAGGCTGCGAACCTCAGGGTCAGCAGTTCGAAACTACCAGCTGTTCCGTAGGAGAAAGATGAGGCTTTCTGCTCCTGTAAAGATTTACAGCCTCAGAAACCCTGTACAGGGTCAGTATGAGTCGGAATCGACTCCAGGGCACTAATCAGCAGCAGCAGCATGATAATGCACTAAGGAGCTCTGGCAGCATAGTGGTTACAAGTTGGGCTACTAACCTCAAGGTCAGTAGTTCAAGACTACAAGCTGTTCCATGGGAGAAGATAAGGCTTTCTGCTCCCATAAAGATTTACAGCCTTGGAAACCCTGTACAGGGTCAGTATGAGTCAGAACTTACTCCACGCACACTACCAACTCTATCACCATGATAATGCACTAGACCTCAAGGTTGGTTTGAACTATAAGGTCGGTGGTTCAAACTCACCAGCACCCCATAGAAACCCTATACATTGTTGCTATGTGTTGGAACCAACTCGATGGCACTTAGCAGTAACAATGATTAAGTTTTTATACAGTTTTAAAGGAATAAGATCACTGCATACATACACTGTTAAGTGTTGTCAAGTCAGGTCCAACTCCTGGCTACTCTGGATAGGGTATCTGATGAGCAGCTGGTGAGTTTCAGCTGCCAAACTTGTGATTTGCAGTCCAGTGCTGATTCCAGGGGTTCAATACATACAGTTATGTGGATACATTTATATGTCTCTATATATATCCTGTACAGGGTCGCTATGGGTCGGAACCGACTCGACGGCACTTAACAACAACAACAACAACATATATATCCTGGTGTGGTGCTTTCGGTTAATGTGCTGGACTGCAAGTTCAGCTTGAACCACAAGGTCAGTAGTTCAAGCTCATCAGCTGCTCCTCAGAAACTTTATACAGGGTAGCTTTGAGTTGGAACTGACTCGAAAGTACTTAATGACAACATATATATCCTGGTCTGGTGCTATAGGATAAGCACTGGACTGCTAGCCACAATGTCAGCAGTTCAAACCCACCAGACATTCCTAGTAAATCCTACACAGTGGTGCTGTGGGTTGGAACAGACTTGATGGCTCTGAACAACAACATATATATAAGGAGCCCTGGCAGAACAATGGTTAAGTTAGTAGCTAGGCTACTAACCTAAAAAGGTTGGTGGTTCAAACCCACCAAATGGAATCCTAGCAGAAAGAGCTAGTGAGCTGCTTCTTTACAGATTATAGCCTAGGAAACTCAATGGACCAGTATCTACTGTGTTGCGTGGGTTGTCACGGCTCAGAATTTACTTGACATTACCTAACAATGTCAAAACATATATGAATACACACATATATACATATTTATTCTATGCACACTTGTATATATTTATCTATTTAAACTTATTTAATAATACGTGATTGATGAGGAACCAACTTCACTGCCACTTTGTTCATTTCTGGATGGATTTATTAACTCCTCTAATTGGAATTATGAGTTTTTTCAGAATTCCAAAGGACATCCACTGATTTTTTTACAGTTGTAAGAGGATGTCAGGATGTTGACTGGAATGTGTATGTGGGTGGGGGTCAGTCATGAGGGTCAGAGCTATTTCTTATAACTTAATTCCAAAGCTAAGAAATAGCAGGCACAGAATTTTTAAGTTCAAAGACTCATAGTCCTGCAGGTTAGAAAGCCTTCTGCCCACAGAGAGGTGTGTGTTTAAACAACTGGTTCCAACAAAACCACCAACCAACTCCTGCCCCCTAAGTATGACAGTCCACAGAGGACAGTATAGGAAAGGGTTGTTTCCCCTGGCAAATTCAAAACAGTTTGAGAGATGATGCTTCCAAGAAGGACAAAATGTCATCTGCTTTTCAGTGGCTGTCTAAATAGACCATGGTCTATTAGCATCTTCTCATGTAATAGATGACTCAGAGAAATGAAAGTGAGCTAGGCATGACACTGTGAAGGACTTTGACCAGGACGGCAATTAAGGTTGCTGTCCCCATTTAGTTTCCAGTTTGGGGGAAGTAAGGATGGTGTATGTGCCTACATCTCAGAGTTACTCCAGAAGGATGCAGGGTTTGGGGTACAATGTTTCTGGGATGACCATAGTGAAAAGTACAAGGAGGCTCAAACACAGGGAAGATGGTACCAACACAAACTTGGGTAGAAATGCAGTCAGCTCTTTTATGTTGTTGTTGTTGTTAGGTGCCATCGAGTTGGTACCAACCCATAGCGAACGAAACACTGCCTAATGCTAGGCCAACCTCACTATTGTTGCCATGCTTGAGTCCATCGATGTTGCCACTTGGCCAATTCATCTTGTTGGGGGTCTTCCTCTTTTTCTCTGACCCTCCACCTTACCAAACATGATATCCTTCTCCAGCGACTGGTACCTCCTGACATTATGTCTGAAGTATGAGAGACAAAGTTTGGCCATCTTGGTCTCTAAGGAGCACTCTGGCTGCACTTCTCCCAAAACGGATCTATTGGTTCTTTTG
>NW_006408574.1:15976156-15992799 GCF_000296735.1 Chrysochloris asiatica
GGCTTTATCTTTTCAAGCTGATCTTTGAAATTTTCTGTTCAGCTCTTTTACCTCCTCATTTCTTCCATTTGCTTTAGCATTTCTATGCTGGAGAGCAAGTTTCAGTGTCTCTTCTAACATCCATTTTGACCTTTTCCTTCTTTCTTGTCTTCTCAATGACTTTTTGCTTTCTTCATTTATGATGTTCCTGATGTATTCCACAACTCTTCTGGTCTTCAGTCTTTTAAGGGACTCATAAATGCTGGATGGAGGTGAGCACCTCCTATTGGGACAGGCTGTGGGGTACCACCCATTTTCATCAAAGTTATAGACAGCATGTGGAGGCTTTAGTTTAAAGCAGCCAAGAAAAGAAATTCTATCTTATCTATTTCCTAAGAAGATGTTTGCTTTTTCTGATGTCTTTTTCCCATCAAACATCAGAGAAACAAGATTTCTAAGACCCAGCAAGGCCCAACTTCCCCACACACTTTAAGTCACTGGAGATAAAACACAAGCCTGGGGTAAGGAAATGAGATGGGAAGAAATAGAAACTCACCCTGAACTTTCTCAAATTTTTTCTCAAACATTCAAATGAAAAATGTGCATTAATTCAAAATATCTGACAATTTATAAAATCTATGCAAAATGCCATTAAAAAGAACTGTAGGGTAAGAGGCAGTAAATCAGTTCCTAGAAGTAAAAACAATATTCATATGTTTATTTTACTATTTTTTTGCATATATGCAAAATGTTTCAAATACGATTATAAACTTTGAATAGAGATTAGATTTGGCCCCACAGAGCCAAGAATATATTTATACAGGTAGTCCCCAGTTTATAGTGGGGTTCTATCTGATGACTCTGTTATATGTCAGTTCTGATGCAAACCCAATATTTCATTTTTTTTCAAATTTATTATTATTGCCTTTTTATCAGTATCTTTACAAATTCAATCTTTATTGGTCTCAGGGTATTGAAAAGATTACATATAAACTCATGGATATATTTTAATACATACATTGTTGTTGTTAAGGGCTGTCAAATTGGTTCTGAGTCATAGCAACTGTGTATAGGGTTTCTTTTGAAGAAGCTGGTGGGTTTGAACTGCTGACCTTGTGGTTTTCAATCCAGTGCTGACACATAGCACCACAACAGAAGTCCTTAATACCTACATATACATATATAAAATACACAGATCATGAAAATTTACTTCACTCATGAAGAAGCATTGGATGACCATGATGTTTTGTTAGTTGCAGATAATCTGCGTCATTCCTGGGAATGTGCATAGTGTTTCTACTCAGACATATTTGTGAGAGTTTCTTCAGGGCCCTTTATTTGTTTTTTCTTCTTATTCATGATGATATCTTATTGCTTCCTCAATGTACCTATCTACTGGATCCATGTTTTCAAGCACTAAAGTTCCTGATTTACTTTAGTAAAAACTTAACTTATTACTTTCACTGTGGGGAAAAAAAAATCTGCACAACTTCTCTCCTTCTTCTTCACTATTTATTTCTTCTTTAGCATTTGTCTCTTGCACTACATGGTACTGATTGAACAGTAAATCGTGAAATTTAACTTCTTCAAATAAACACCTGAGAACAACATCGATAAATGATGTGCTACAACACTGTATATAACACAAGTTACTAAAGGTAAAACCCAACCTAAATCCAGTACCATTGAATCTATTTTGACTCAGAGCCACACTATAAAGGGTTTCCAAGACTGGCAGTCTATATGGGAGCAGACAGCATCATCTTTCTCCCACAGAGTGGCTAGTGGATTTGGACCACAAACTTTCCAGGTAGCAACCTAAAGTCTACCCACGGCGCCACCAGGGTTCCCTATGATGCTGGGTATCCCATCTTCAATATTATTAGCAAAAGGGGCAGCAGTAAATAAAGTTGCAGATACAACTTGCTATCATTTGAAAGAAATAAAATCCTTTACAACTGATTATGAGCAGAGCATTTGTAATTGTGGAGCCCATGGGCAAGTTCTGTAACTTCTTTGCAGGGTGTTTTGGGATAAGTCACTTTAACTCTATCACCTCTGATAACCTCAGTCACAACGAAGGAGTACAATCTGGTTTGACTAACCTCTTATTTTACTCCCCAGTATAATAGTCTATAAATCCATGAAACTTAACATCAGCAAGATGCAAACTGAAGTAAACGCCACAGTCATAACCTGTGTAAACCAAATCAAGAGGCCCACTTAACACAACAGTGGTTGTTGTTGTTAAGTGCTGTAGAGTCAGTTCCAACTCACAGCTATCCCTATATAGGGTTTCTGAAAAGCAGCTGGAGAGCTTGAAACTCTGACCTTGCAGTCCAGTGCATTATTAGCCTGTAGCACCACACCAGGAGTCCAATACTAATTAGAGGAATGACAAAAGTTAGTCATTCAAGTTTTTAAGTGACCTAATTTGTGCTAACACAAAATGCAGTGGGTTTTTCCTTGGCTCACTGTATGTAGCATTCCTTGTTACAGTATAGAATTATTCTTATTTTTCTAAAGCTAGTAGACTCAGCAGGTTTGAGACTTGAAATATGGAAGAACACACAGGAAAAGCAGGTTCAGATATATCCCCAACTCAGTGCAGACTCAGCTGTGCCAGGGAACGGACAAAGGAGCAAGTTGCTCTCTGTGTGTTTTCTCTCTTGTCTATGCTGATGGCACTAGAAACACCAAGGCATAAAAGCAATCAACTAAAGTTAGTAGGGAGCATCATCCTACAGTGGAGTCCTGGTGTGGCGCTGTGGGTTAATGCACCAGACTGCAAAGCCATTTGAACTGCAAGGTTGGTGGTTCAAGTTCACCAGCTGCTCCTCGCAAACCCTATACAGGGTCGCTATGGGTCGGAATTGACTCATTGGTACTTAACAACAACAACATCATCCTACAATAGAGAAACAATTGAAGCCTCACTTACACCAAAAAAAACAAGCAGCCAGATTCAGCCATTTGCTACGCAGTTAAAGCAAACTTTTAATTACTGGAAAAATAAAAGTAATTGAAAAAGATAAATCACTACACCTCAATAACAATGTAGTATTGGCCGCAATCCTCTGTAAGGTGTTCTACAAAATAATATAAAAAATGAAGTTTCTGAGGGAAACACGTTTGTTTTCAATTGTCAAGTCAGTCATTCCAATATGAAAGAAACACCAAGAAAATAGCATTATGACAAAGGAAGCGTTCATCGAGGTTTGTCTTGGGATTTTTTGTTGTTTTTTTTCCTTAGACATTAACTGTAGTTTGAACTGGCGATTTCCAACCCCCGTGCAGGACAGAAGGGTTTTACCATAGAGTGCAAGAGGAATGCATGATGAACTAGATTGTAAGTTAAGCAGTTATAGAAATATAAATAAGCTATAAATGTAACTCTTAACAGAGAGGAAATGATTGTGTAAGACTTAACAGAAGATGTGATGTTAAGGAAAGCATCGATAAATGAGAAGGGATATTTGAATTTATATAGAGGGTTGTTGTTGTTAAGTGCTGTCGAGTCGATTCCGACCCATAGTGACCCTGTATAGGGTTTCCAAGGAGCAGCTGGTGGGCTTGAACCACCGACCTTGCAGTTCAAACAGATTTGAAGTCTGGCGCATTAAGCCACAGCACCACACCAGGACTCCTATTGAGGGTAGGGCATTTCAAATGGAAGGAATAGTAATAGCCAAGAAGCAGAGGGTGTCGCTGAGAAACAATTTGTCCTGGTGTGGCATTGTGGGTTAATGCACTGGACTGCAAGGTTGGTGGTTCAAATTCACCAGCCGCTCCTTGGAAACCCTACACAGGGTCACTTCAAGTTGGAACCAACTTGACAGCACTTAACAACAACAACAACAAAGAGCAGGTTGGAAGATACGAGAGAAAGCCTAACACTAGAAAGACAGGTGACAGTCAGTGGTTAGGAAACCATCACGTTTGTGGAGGAAATTTGAACTTTATTCTAAGACAGTTAGGGGCCACCAAGGATCTCATTGAAAAAGTCCAAACAACTCCCAAATAGTTCTTTGCTTTCAAAATAATGCATACATTAATCCCTTGCACTGCCATGGCAGTTCTAAAAAACAATAAGGTCATTGAAGATGTTCTGCAGGCAGTTGTTTAATCCTATGTATGTACAGTTAAAGGACACCATGAATTTAGAATAAGACTTCTCTTACATCAATCTCAGACCCATTTTTGAGAAAGACAGCTTGAATTTTAGGAAGTACATTTCTCTGATGAATATTCTCAAAATATTGTAAGTCATGAGTATAGACAGCAGACACTAGACTGCACACACAATCTCTTTCGCAAATAGCTGTGCACGCATACATCTACATGGAATCTATATCATTGTTGAATTTATCTATCTGCCACTAAAGAAGAAAATATATAAACTGAATCTATATCTTCATGAGTCAGAGTTTAGTTTAATCATATAGTAATCATACACACACACACACACATATTGTGTTTTCTTTACTGTTTTTAAAGACTGGTATGTATTATCAGCAGCCATATGTTCATTTTGACAACAGCAGCTTCGATTGCATGGATGAAAAATCTAGAGCATAATGGTATAGTTGTTCACTATTAAATTAAAATATGCTTAAGCTCTGTTTCGAGCTCTGGTGTGGTGATGTGGGTTAAGGCGCTGTACTACAAAGTCACTTCAAATCATAAGTTTGGCAGTTCAAACTCATCAGCTGCTCTTCAGAAACCCTATATAGGGTTGCTATGGGTTGGAACTGACTTGATGGGACTTAACAACAACAACAGCAAAGCTCTGTTTGCATGCGTTGTTGTTGTTGTTGTTGTTAAGAGCTATTGAGTTGGTTCCAACTCATAGTAACCCTGTATAGGATTTCGGAGGAGCAGCTGATGAGCTTGAATCACTGACCTTGCAGTTCAAATCAACTTTACAGTCCAGCACATTAACCCACAGTACCACACATATAGATATATCAAAAACTTGAAAATAATTTTACAGAAAAGTACAGTAAGGTTTGAAATATTTGAAAACACCTAATGCAATACTTGATAAATAACAGTTAATCAATGAATGTATCATTTCCCTCACTTTCTTGATGTTAATACATAATTTGTTTAACTAAAATGACTCTCCCTTCATACATATTGGGAAACTAGCATAGACCTCTTTATGCATATTGGAACTCTATATTCTTTACATTTCCCATTTGTTTTTTCTCCTCTTTCTTCTTTTTTTCAGCTGCAATGTAAAACTAGTTTCTTGTCAGCCCCACTAGTGTAGAGAATTATTCATTGTCTCTTTCATTTATTGTGATATCCTCAGCACCTAGAACAGCTATTTGGTATAATTGCTCATGTAATATTAGTTGAACAAATGAAATAGCCCCAGCTAAAAGAATTGCACACAAAGCTTCTGCAATATTCTAGGTCACTGAATGTAAGGGATCAAAGAGAGAAGAAAGAAAACCAAAAAATGTAGTGTGGAGTTTAGGACAAAAGGTCTAGAAATTAATATTGCTCCAGAGTAGATAGAAGACACTGTAATTTGGTTTTGAACAATTCCCATGCTTATTAGATATACTAGTCCTTTCTTTTATGCTTTAATGCAACTTGCATCTTCTCATAATAAATTAGATAGGAGAGGATTTCATTGATATTAGTCATCTGAAAGCTGAAAAGTTCTGAATAAAGATGAGGGCTGAAGCAATAGATGAAAACGTTCATAACAAAAAAGACTAACGTTGGTCATTGATTACATCAAATGAGAATGTGTCCATGTGTAGGAAAGAGGAAGTGTAACTGTGGGTTTCTATTTTGGGCATTTGAATACCAACATGATCATTTATTAAAGCCACACAGTTACCTTCTCTAAAAGGAAGGAAATACGTGTCTGATCATATCTGTGCCTGTTAAATTTATCTTTGATCAAACAACCACCAAAATAGGAAAACATAATAGAATTATATTTATCACAGCAGTGATTTCCATCTCATCAAGAGATATAATCTAAGAAACAGCCAATCTAAAGCTCAGAAATCGTATCCGATGTTAGGAGTGGATTTTTGGGTGCCCTGCAAATAGACTTTCATTTGAATGGGTGTAAAGTGTAAGTGTATAACTTCCCACTGTGTTAATGGGAACTCTATGTAGCAGAGTGAGGATTACAAGTTACTTTAATGCCAAGTACTTGTGCTATTCTTTGAATCTTATGTACTTTGTGGGATAACCAGATACAGAGGTAAAGTACATCTTTAAAGCTGTGAGAAGCATAGCAGATTTAAGATGAAATGAGAAAATGTAAAACACAGATGAATGTATAGATCAGATGGCATTTGATATTTAACAATATACTTATATTGAGTGAGTGGTACTAGTGTATGAACAAGGGACATTGTGGTGTGTGTTTTTGTGTGTGTGTTTTTAATTGGTATCACTGACTCAAATTGTGCCTGTCTAGCTATGGCTAAGAAGAACATACATCATCACCCAAATTGCAATATTGATTGCATGTGTTATTTTGCTTCAAGATATGAGATCATCAACAGAAAATGTGGAACAATAATCTTTATGATATAAAATTACTGCTAGAGATACATTTGGGGGATTTATACTCTCAAAAGATATTGAGAGCCTTGTTGTTGTTGTTAAGTGCTGTCAAGTCAGTTCTGACCCATAGCCACCCTGTATAGGGTTCCCGAGGAGCAGCTGATAAGCTTGAACCACTGACCTTGCAGTTCAAACAACTTTGCAGTCTGGCGCATTAACCCACAGCATCACACCAGAATTAGTATGATATTATTGATTGGTCCAGTAGGGAGGATTTTTGTTTTCTTTACATTGAGGTGTATTCCATAATGAAGGCTGTGGTCTTTGACCTTCATAGTAAGTATTTGATGTATCATCTACATATTGCAGGTGGTTAGAGTCTTTCTCCAATCCTTAGGCTCCTTTTTTCTTCATATAACCCATGTTTTCAGATAACTAGCTCAGCATACAGACTGAATAAATATGATGAAAGGATACAACATTGGCCAAATTTTTTTCCTGATTTTAAACCATTCAATATCTTCTTGTTCTGTTCTAACAGCTACCTCTTGGTCTATGTACAGGTTCCTCAGGAACACAATTGTTGTTTTTGTTGTGATAGGTGCAGTTGAGTCAGTACCAACTCATAGCAACCTTATGCACAACAGAACAAAACATTCCCTGAATCTGCACCAACCTCACAATCATTGCCACACTTGAGCCCATTGCTGCTGCTATTGTGCCAATCCATCTTGTTGGGGAGCTTCCTCTTTTTCACTGACTCTCCAATTTACAAAGGATGATTGATGTCCTTTTTCAAGTACTGGTCCCTCCTGATAATATGCCCAAAGTATGATAGATGAAGTCTGCTCATTTTAGCTTCTAAGGAGCATTCTGGCTGTACTTCTTGCAACATACATTTGTTTGTATTTTAGCAACCTATGGTACTTTTAGTATTTCCCTCCAATATTATAACTCAAATGCATCAATTCTTTTAGTCTTCTTTATTCATTGAGCACAATTAAGTGTTCTGAAATACCCACCCTTTGCAATATTATCCATCACTTGTTATGATCCACACAGTCTAAAGTCTGCATAGTCAATAAAGCACAAGTAAGCATCTTTCTATTTTTTTTTTTTTTTTTTTGCTTTCAGTCAAGAACCATCTGATATCAGCAAAGATATCCTTAGTTCCATATCCTCTTCTGAATATGGCTTCAATTTCTGGTAGTTTCTTAGCTGATGTACTGTTACAGATGTTCTTGACTTAACTTCAGCACATTTTAATTGCATGGGATAATAATGGTATTGTAAAATAGTTTCCGCATTCCATCGGGTCACCTCTCTTTAGAATGGTGCAAACATGGATGTCTTCTAATTGGTTGGCCAGGTAGCTGTTTTCACAATTTCTTGGCATAGATGAGTGAGTGTCTTCAGTGTTGCATCTGTTTGCGAAGAAATTTCAATTTGTATTCCAGCAATTCTCAGAGCCTTGTTCTGTGCCAATGGACTTCTTTCTGCAGTGTCATTGGCTCTTGAAGTGGTTGAACATTGACCATTTCTTTTTGGTACAAGGATTCTGTGTAGTCCTTCCATCTTCTTTTGATACTTTCTGCATCATTCAATATTGTGCTCAGGGAATCCTTCAATATTGCAAGCCAAGAATTGAATTTTTTTTCCAATTCTTTCAGCTTGAAGAGTGCTGAGTGTCTTTCTCTCTTTTTGTTTTCTAACTCCAGGTCTTTGCACATTTCATTGTAATACTTGGCTTTGCCTTCTTGAGTTTCCCTGAAAAATAGGAGCTAAGGTAGCACAGGTTTTAAAGTGTTGGGTTGCTAATTGAAATATCTGCATTTCAAACCCACGCAGCACTCAGAGGGGGTCCTGGTGGTCTGCTTCCCTAAAGATCTGCAGACTTGGAAACCCTATGGAGCTGTTTTCCACTGTGCTACAAGGTCACTGCATCAGACAGACTCTACAGCAGCAAATGTAGTTTGGAGTTTCCATAGAGAAAAGAACCTCCCAAATTCTAAGATGATAGATCTGGGGTGGTTGATATGCCAGACAAATTTACTTTCTCAATGTTCTATCAAATAATTCTGATGTGCTTCCAAGGACTAGATCTGCTACTCCAGACACCAAGCCTCTATTAAATCAACTTAAATTGGCACCCACACTTTGGTGATCCTGTTGAATTAGCTGCCTGGCTGCCTGGCTGGATATGTGCCATCAAGTCAGTTCCAACTCATAGCAATCCTGTATAGATTTTAGAGGCTGGAAATCTTTATGGGAACAGGAAACCTTTTCTTTCTTGCACAGAGCCCTTGGTGGGCTCAAACTGCTAAGTTTTCAGTTAGTAGCCTCACAAGTAACCTATTATATCACCAGGGCTCCTTGTTGCATTAATTACTCACCCTCAGCCTATTTATGCTCTGGAGGAAGAACAGTATTATTTCTTCAAAAGAAACAGGCTTTGTTTTCTAGACTATGATTAATTTCTCCTGGTTTAATGATATGAATGGGAAAAAAGGCCTAGGTCTAACAATCTATTTCTAATGCCAATGAATACCTTATACAGTCATGGAAGATGAGCCCTTTTGCTTGGAAAGCATTCAAATACAGTGGGCACAAAAACCAACTCAGACATAAATGATCATGAATTTGGAAGAGGACGAGCCAACATTTAGTTCTGTTGTGCATGGGGTCCTCTCGCCACAGCATTTAAAAACGAAACCAACCTCTTAGAAGGTAAGTTTTGTTTGACTCGAAAGACAAAGACATCACCAATACTTTATTTCTGAGGTTTGAATTCTTTTTGGAGAGCCATTTCAAGACGCTCAGTCTGAGTAAGATGAACCTGACCTTGATCCAAAGGCAAATATGTGGTGTCAACAAAGCACCCCAAACCCCTCACCAAAGGGATGGTGTCAGTGACGCACACATGACCTACAAGAAGTCAATAAATTGCAATGTGATTTTTGTCCCAACAGGGCTAGCACTCCTTCCTGCAGTTTCTGAAGCTGAGGTGATGTAAGATCTGAGGGCTGGTGCAGCCATTTGATGACTTGAGGAAGAAAGCTGGTCTGTAAGTTTATGGAAGAGAACTATGGCTTGATGACATCGCAATTTTTTAAATCTCTATCTTTTGTCATGCCCAAAGCCTTTCTGGTTTTCATTTAATTGAGGTAAAAATCACTATGTTTCCTATGATTGTTTCACATGGTTTCATGTCACTTGGAATAGAATGTCACAAAATATACAGTAAGATATACCTTTTTAATTACTGCACATGTTCACATCAAGTTTCTAATCATAAAGAGTTCATACACAGGCACTAGACAATTACTTTAAAAGGCATTTAAAAATGGGTCAAGTATTAGAATGGTCATTGATCTTTATGACATTTATGGGTCTTGGAAATCTAGGGGTGTCCATAAGCAGCAATAGGTCAAAAAGAAGAAGTAAATTTTCAGGAGTATGTCCTTTCGCCCTGGGACATCTGTCTGATTTCACAATTGCTCAGAAGCTGTTGTAAATAAATGGATAGTTAAAGTATTCGTAGCAGATACTTATGGCACAGCTGGTACTAAGTGATATGAATTGACTGATCTGACCCGAATAAAGAGCGAACCAACTGATTTACCATCAAAATAGTGCTGAATTCCTAACAGGTTGTGATGTTTCACACAAACAATGCTGGATCAGCAGAAATTATTAATGATTTTGGCAGCCACCAAGTTCTTTGAAGTAATAATGAAAGCTGTCACTTTAAATAGCGTGCTAGAAAAATGCAATGGGACAGAAGGGAATTGCAATGGACTCCCTGAACTATTCTGTTGATGTTTCTGAGCAAATATAGTTCTTTGAGTTGTTTTCGTTTCATCAAAATCATGATACTCTTGAGTGTTGGCAAGGAAATATCAGGTAATGAGAATGCAGTGAACATGCCTTTCATCAGCTGAAAATCTTTAATTGTAATTGCAGCATGTAGTGGTGTAATTAGCTGTCTAAGTGACAGGGTAGGCTCAAATCTTTCCTAGTGTTTTGCAAAAAGAAAGACCATTAAGTTTCCAGAAACCTTTCTTCAAATGGGATGATGGGCTGGCAAAGAGGGAAAGCGGGCTCATTTGTTACTCTATGACTGAGCAGATTCACAACTAGAAAACCTAAGTGGCTATGTGAAAGTAAAGAGAACAGAGTCTTTTGTTACTTAGGTACATGTTGATTCCAGTAAAACCAGAGGTAAATAAGTAGCACCGTGTTTGAAGCAACTGAAGTACAGTTTATATGCATTTGCTTCTTGAATCACAGAACTAACCTGGCAGGAAATATATTATCTCGATTTCACAGACAAGGCAGATGATGTGCAGAGGACTGAGACCTGTACTCAGGAACACACAGTTAATGCCTATATGTTGCAGTGTCAGGTTATAATTTACATCGAGGACAAACTAAGTCTATGAGATTTTTTAAGGCCATGAGACTTCAAAACCCATTCTTTTGCTCCTAGAACAAATTGCCTTCAAATCTTCAAATACTTGGACGATAGTTCTGGATTTTTTGGATGTATAAGAATTATATAGACACATAAAAATACAGATTGCCATAAAAGAGATATTTGAGTGGGAAAGTTATAGAATTTTGCAATTTAAACTCCTTACTCAGGGAATTTTGTAGCATACTTTAGAATCTTGTTGAAGAACCTTATATCACACAAGTTTTGAAATTTTTATACAGGTAAGCCTACAACAAGGACTCTAAAGATACTCTGAAGACAAAGTGCAACATAAAGAAATCTTCTATTTAAACCTGAATCAAAAACAGTCACATAGAAAGCTTTAGGCTTTGCAGAGTTACACATACACACAAACATGGGCTCTCAGTAAC
The DNA here is from genome assembly GCF_000296735.1 of Chrysochloris asiatica. NCBI lineage: Eukaryota > Metazoa > Chordata > Mammalia > Afrosoricida > Chrysochloridae > Chrysochloris > Chrysochloris asiatica. The sequence continues at coordinate 15,987,542 of NW_006408574.1, forward strand.
TAAACTCAAATTTAATTTGTAACTCCAGGACTTTTAAGGAAACAGGTTTTTTACCTCTACCTACAACATTGGAGATGGCTCTAGAATGAGAAGTTTGAATCCAAGGAATTATTTTTCATCATGAAAGAAACAAAGCGTGTTCTGGCCAATCATAGCTGATGGACGCTACCTCAGATCTCTCTTTGTGTTCTTGTCATTTAAAATAATTTCCATCCTCCCTTTTAAGCATATAATAGGTGATAGAGAAGAGAAGAAAAAGTTAACAAAATCTATTTCTTCAGATGAGAATAAGCTAGGAAGAGCCCAATTTGTCTATCATAATGATAGCATTGGATCACTGCCAAAGCAAAAGCTGTATGTTGTCGTTGTTAAGTGCTGTCAAGTTGATTCCGACCCATAGCGACCCTGTATAGGGTTTCTGAGGAGCAGCTGGTGAGTTTGAACCGCCGACCTTGCAGTTCAAATGGCTTTGTAGTCTGGTGCATTAACCCACAGTGCCACACAATAACTGCTTTTAAATTCTTGCTCATTTCAGTACATTCTGAAGCAATTTTCCCCAAAACTAGTATCATGAGTTCCTAAACACAATCAATCCTAGATTTCTAATATAGATGTCTTATTTCTGAACTACTTTTGCCTTAATTGTATCCATTGTTTGCTAAAGAGTTGTCAGTGAGGTTTATTTGCAATTTAATATTCTACAACTATTACATTTGTGTAAATTGTCTTACTGTTAGTAATATTGTCAAATTAATTAATTTTAACAGGAATATTGATATATCTCAAGATTTTTTCTTTTTCCCAAAATGCTGGTCTCTGATTTTTCCCCCCATGGAATACATATGAAACTATTCTACTTCCCTCAAGAAATGCAACAGTATCATTGCTAATTGTTCTTACTCATTTAAAAATATTTATGTAGATCTGTTTAGAATAGGAAAATGTAAGTATTGCAGACTTTACCACTTCCCTTGATATTTTGGATTTGTCTTGGCAATGGCTGGCTGGAATGGAAGAGGAAGAAGGAGTCTGGGAACATCAAAGCTTTTATGTTTCTCAGGGTGTGGATATCTGTTTTAGTTGATTTAATGCAACAGAAATCAGATAATTCCTATGTTCACTTGTAATCTAGTAAAATCTCTTGCTGTCATGCTTAGGTCGTTTTCAAACTATTTGGTCTGAATAAAGATTTCCAAGTCAGTTGTTAAAATAACCCTCCATATCTTGTATTTTGGAATGGAATTTATCAAAGTAATTACTGTAAGTAAACCCAGATTTCAATCCTGAATCTTCCACTGCGGACCTTGGGTGAGCTTCAGTGAGTTCTCACCTGCAAAAATTCACACCTTGTCCTAGAGATAAAATTATGCAACATTTTTTGATTCATACAAATTCCTATCCCTCTCTCCTTTGGGAGAGGTAATAACATTAATTTGACTTTTTCATTATAGAAATTATTAGATTTATCTCTCTCTCTCTTTTTTTTTTCTATTTGCTGGAATGAATTCTTTTTGAAATATCTCTATCCAACTTCTAGCTTGAGACTCTAAGCTATAATTAACCTGAGTATTTTGGGTTGCTTTCATGGGGTTCAAAGAACGTAACTTTATAATCAGGCCACCTGGCTTTTTTTCCCTACTCTCTTGACTCTTGTGATTGATATTTTTCTTCACTTTCTCTTATTTCAGTTCCCCACTTACATTTCTTTGGTAATTACACTCTCTATATCTAATATTTAAGGAGCTCTGGTAGCGTAGTGGTTACGATTTGGGCTTCCAACCTCAAGGTCAGCAGTTCAAAACTACCAGCAGTTCCTCGGGAGAAACATGAGGTGTTCTGCTCTCATAAAGATTTACAGCCTTGGAAACCCTGTACAGGGTCACTATGAGTCAGAACCGACTCCACGGTACTTAACAACAACATATCTAATATTTAGAGCTTACCATGGTTATTTATATGTGTGAAATTTCACTTTTCTTTCCTGATGTTTTTTAGTTTCACTTCTCCAATAATAAAGATATTAGAGTATATGTGAGTTGTTAAATACATTTTATTTCCTTTTAATTATGTAAATCCTCTGCAACATTTTCATCTATATTGCTTACCCCCCATAAGTTATTTGCTGCTGCTGCTGTTCCTTTTTGTTAATTTAGAATACATTTCATGATTATTTATATTTAGTTACATATATACAACAGTCTTTACTTACTGTGACACTTTGCATATCAGATCTTTCATCTGAGATTGATTTATTCTACCTAAATTGTATATTGAAAGTGTTACTTACTGAGGGTCTTTTGTTGCTAAACTTAATTTTTGTTTGTCTGAAAAGTATCTGAGTGGAACTCATGCCATCCTCACTTGTAAGGAGAATTCTGACTGTGGCTCTTCCCAAGAGACATTTGTTTATTCTTCTGGCAGTCCATGGTACTTTCATTATTCATCACCAACACCATAATTTAAATGCATCCATTCTTCTCTGATCTTCTTCATTCATTGTTCAGCTTTCACATACTTATTTTCACATGAAAATACTATGGCTTGAGTCAGGTACACCTTAGTTCTCAAACTGATATCTTTGCTCTTGAACACTTTAAAGAGGTCTTTTGCAACAGATTTGCCCAATGCATTATGTTGTTTTGTAAGGCGCTCTGGTAGCGTAGTGGCTACGAATCAGGCTGTGAACTGCAAGGTCAACAGTTCGAAACTACTAGCTGCTCCATGGGAGAAAGATGAGGCTTTCTGCTCCCATAAAGATTTACAGCCACGGAAACCCTGTTCAGGGCCGCTATGGGTCAGAACCGACTCGACGGCACTTAACAACAACAACAACAACACTGTGTTGTTTGGTTTCTTTCCATGACTATTGATTGTAGATACAAGTAAAATGAAATCCTTGACAACTTCAGTCTTGCCTTCATTTATTATGAGGTTGTTTATTTGTTCAGATGTGAGGATTTTTATTTCTCTATATTGAATTGTAATCCATACTGAAGGCCATATTCTTTGATCTTCATCAGTAAGCACTCAAATCTTACTTCAAGTCCTCTTCACTTTGAGCAAGCAAGGGAATGGCATCTGCATATTGCAGTTATTAATCAGTTTTTCTGTGATCTTGATGCCACATTCTTCTGATTCCAATTTTCTGATGATTTGCTCAGTATAAGACTGAATAATATTGGTAAGTGCCGTCAAAGTTCAACCCTGTATAGGATTTCCAAGGAGTGACTGGTCAGTTTGAATTCCAACTTAGCAATTCAAATCAGTGTTGTGGTCCAGTATATTATCCAACAGCACTGCACCAGAACTCCAAGTATGGTGAAAAGACACAACTCGGATACACACTTTTTCTGGTTTAAACAATTCTATATCCCTTTGTTCTATTTGAATGACTGCTCTTAGTCTATGTACAGATTCCTCATGTGCACAAAGAATTATTATGGAATTCCCATTCTTTGCAATATTATCAATACTGTGTTATGATACACACATTTGAATATCTTTGCATAGTCAATAAAACACAAGTAAACATCTTTGTGGTATTCTCTGCTTTCAGCCAAAATCCACCTGAATTCAACAATAATATCCATTAATAATTGGAACATGGAATGAACAAAGTATGAATCTAGGAAAACTGGAAGTCATCCAAATGAAATGGAAAGCATACAGATCAATATCCTAGGCACTAGTGAGATGAAATGGACAGGGATTGGCCATTTAAAAGTAGACAATCATATGATTTAGTATGCCAGGAATGACAAACTAAAGAGGAATGGTGTTGCATTCTCATAAAAAAATATATATATAAATATTGCAAGATGATGTCTCTATATTTTTGATAATATAAGAGCAGGCATTACCAGGAAAATTGTTTATTAGTAATACAAGTTTTACCATTCTTTCTATATATATTCCAAACCCAAAACATAAAGGAATGTTTGCTACATTTGATGTTGTACATTTCTCTATTTTTAACCTTAAAAACAATAAGGCTGAGAAAATGACTCAGTCCCTCAACCAAGCTGTAGATGGGGAATAGAAATAATGAAATCCTTTAGGAAAGTATTAGCTAAGATAATACCAAGTAATCAATGTTTAAGTATCAAAAATGAAGACTAGCCACAGAAAAACAAGTTGACAAAGGAAGGAAATATCACAAGAAACATTGGTGTTTTGAGCAAGCCAAGTAGAGGAGCCTTCCTAATAAACTCTGAATTTCCCAAGAGCCATGCAGGCAACAAGGGCATCTGGTAGGAATTTGAAAGGGAGTCAACAACCCCAGACTGAAATGTATTCAGGGTCTATAAATATCAGAATTGTAACCATGTGCCATATATCAAGAATTTTCTAGGATACTCTTCATTACATACATTTTGAACCTTTTAATACATAATCAGAATTAATACCAGTAATTCCAATGTAACATATTTCTATTACATGGCAAAATCTACTTCTGGAATGAAAAAATGGTACAGAAATCCCTTCTTCAATACATATTTCACTTTGGGGTCAGACAATATGTGTCCTAGTATGGTGCTGTAGGATAAACACTAGACTGGAAACTTCAAGACTGGCAGTAAAAACCTAAGAGTTGCTCTCCAGAAATCCTATACAGGGTCGCTATAAGTTGGAACTGACTCAAGGATGCTTAAAAATAAATATTTATAAACTGGAAAACTTAGAGACAAGAAAACAGCAACATTAACTACAAACAGTCTACATTCAGTGACACTCATTTATCCAAAAATTCACTAAAAGGAAAAGTTAAGCAACCAATTAAATTAACGTGTAGTGGATTTTCATGTATTGTTAGATGCTGTAAACTGTGTTGAAGCAATAAATTCTCAACCCTGGAATATAGAGAACTATATGAATTTTACCTCTGATGCATATCAATTAAATAAGCATATTTCTCTAATTTAGACCATTTTAAATTTCCTCTTTAATTTGTAAATAATCTATAATAATGACAGATCTACAGTCTAATGAAGGAGCTCTGGTAGTGTAGTGGTTAGAAGTTGCGCTGCTAACCTCAAGGTCAGTAGTTCAAAACTACCAACTGTTCCACAGGAGAAAGATAAGGCTTTCTGGTTCCATAAAGAATAACAGCCTCAGAAATCCTATGCAGGGTCACCATGAGTCGGAACCGACTCCATGGCACATAACCACCATAGTACAATGACAACAAATATAATAATATAAATTCATTTTTTATTGTATACAACAATTTTCTAAGTGCTGTATTATACATCTTTTCA
>NW_006408574.1:15993767-15996852 GCF_000296735.1 Chrysochloris asiatica
GCCTGACCCAAGCCATGATATTTTCAATAACCTCATATGGATGTGAAAGCTGGACAGTGAATAAGGACGATCGTAGAAGAATTGATGCCTTTGAATTGTGGTGTTGGAGGAGAATACCAAAAGTGCCATGGGCTGCCAAAAGAACCAACAGATCTGTTTTGGAAGAAGTGCAGTGGTGAGGTTGGCCCAGGATTGGACATTGTTTCGTTCTGACGTGCATAGGGTCACTATAAGTTGGTTCCGACTCAATGGCACCTGACAACAAACAACAATTGCTGTTAGGTGCTGTCCAGTTAACGTAGCATATTGATCTTCATACATTCTATGTCATTTTGAAATGGAAACTGATGGAATACAAATTGACCATATTTATCGATCATACAAATGCTTTCGATTGTCTGGATCATGACAAAAACTTACAAAAAAAATCCTATGATCTACAATGCCAGGATCACTAGTTTGAAAGGGATGACACCACTTTCTCTGTCAAGAAGAAACATTTCAAGATCTATAATGAAGAACACTGCTGTCAGTTGGAGTATAACATTCACATGTCTACAGGGAAGACCAGTTAATACAACTAACATTCAAATTTATGTACCACTAATACCAGCCGCTCCGCGGGAGAAAGATGAGGCTTTCTACTCCTGTAAAGATTTACACCCTCGGAAACCCTGTACAGGGTCGCTATGGGTCGGAATCGACTCGACGGCACTTAACAACAACAACAATATCAAAGATAGAGTCCTGGTGTGGCGTTGTGGGCTAATGCGCCAGACTGCAAAGCCATTTGAACTGCAAGGTAGGTGGTTCAAGCTCACCAGCTGTTCCTTGGAAACCCTATACAGGGTTGCTATGGGCTGGAACCGACTTGACAGCACTCAACAACAACAACAGCAACAGCAAAGATGAAGAAACTGAAGATTTATCCCAACTTCTACAATCTAAAATTAATCAAGCATGCAATCAAGATACATTGATAATTACTGGTGCTTGGAATGAGAAAGTAAGAAACAAAGAAGGATGAGTATTTGAAATTTACTGCAGTGATAGAAATGATGTTGGAGAGTGCATGATTGAATTTTGCAAGACCAGTAACTTACTCATTGGAAACATCTTTCAACAACACAAATGAAAGCTATACACATGGACCTTGCCAAATGATCTACACTGGAATCAAATTAACTACATCCGTGGAAAGAAATGATGGAGAACCTCATTATCATCAGCCAGGAAAAGACAGTGGAATTTCCCAACAATTGCTCATATAAAAATTCAAGATAAAGCTGAAAAAACACTTAAGTTCACAGAAAGCAAGTATGACCTTGCATAAATCTCACCTTAATTTAGAAACTATCTCAAAAATAGATTTAATGTCCTGAACACACATGACCAAAGACAAGATGAGTTGTGGGGTGACATCAGAGACTGTGGTGTATTACTGAATGTTTCTAGGAGCCATAGTCTTTGTAAACACCCACTAAATGACTTTTTGTGAGTCTAGGTAACAAAAGGTGGGAGAAGATACAGACTGGTGATATAGGATTCACTTTTAGTGATTATTTGCTACCCTAATTTGCTACCTGAAAATTAAATGAGCCATCTTAGAAGTATTAGGGGGATCTCAATGCCATCAATAAAGAAAAGCCAGGAGTGAAACGTGCCCTTTTGGTTTGGAGATCCCTCTGCATTGTACTTCCTCAGCCCAGGACTAAGAAGCTTGACACCAGTGAAGTTTCAGAGTAGTGACAGATGAGCAGCAACAGTAGAACCAAGGGCCAGAAGACAAGACAAAGCTGTGAGCTTCACAGCCCATGGAGTAAGTAAAGCTGAGTGTCTTTGGGCAGGGGCTCACTAGTGGAGTGGAGTGCTTCCAGGAACTTATGTAGGAAGCTAGGTTTGTTGATCCAACGAGCTAAAACTCAGTGCCTCTGGGCTGAGCGTTATAGTGAGTGGAGCATCCTTTGGGCATTTATCAGCATTGCTCAGAGAGCTTTGTACATTGCTGGAGCAGGCCAAAAGCCAAGGGGTCTGGAGCTGAGAAGCTAAGTGCCAAAGAGATTTGATTGTAGGTATGACTAGGAAAAGATTGTCCTGAATGAAAGACCTGTTCCTGAGTGTTTCTAATCCTGAATTAAGTAGCCAAAGTGAATGAAAGAGATGATGAAGTAAAAAGGCTGAACAAAATATCTGAAAGGGAACTTGAGAAGACAAAGTATTCAAGGAAATGTGTTAAGATTAGGAGTTAGGAACCAAAAGGGGAGAGCATGTTTGTCATGTGAAAGAACTGAAAGAAAAATTCAATCCAAAGGGTGCAACACAGAAAGATTCTATTGGCAAATATCAAATGAAGCAAGAAGGATCCAAAGAAGATGGAAGGAATGCACAGAGTCACTGTACCAAAAAGAACTGGTCTATGATCAACCATTTCAGGAGGTGGCACATGATCAAGAGTCAATATTACTGAGGGAAGAAGTCCAAGATGCACGGAAGGCATTTCTGAAAATAAGACAACAAAAATTGAGCGAATATCAATTGAGATATTTCAATAAATCAATGCAATGTTAGAGGTTTTCACTCATCTACACCCAGAAATGAGAAAGAACTGGATAACTGACTGAAAACAACAACAACAACAACAACAACCAAACATTTGTGCCTATTTCAAAGTAAAGTAACCCTACAGAATTTATTGAACAATATGATCAATATAGTAGCCCTCCTAGTGTGGCACTATAGCATAATACTGGACTGCTAAAAACAAGGTCAGTGGCTCCAACCCACCAACTACACCTCAGAAACCCTATAAAGGATTGCTATGAGTCTAAACTAACTCTACATCACTAAACAGCCATACATCCTCTATATTACCTATAAGTAATGTTTTGCTTACAGAATACTGGATACTTACCAATGACACCGAAGGAGGAAGTCCAAGGTACATTGAAGGAATTGGCAAAGAACAAGGCACCAGGAATTGATGGAATACAAATTGAAATCTTTCAAGAAAGTGAGGTGGCACAGGAGGCACTCACTTATCTCTGCCAAGAAATTTGGAAAACAACTATCTGGCCAACTGATTGGA
>NW_006408574.1:15998020-16001942 GCF_000296735.1 Chrysochloris asiatica
GGTCAGAGAAAAAAGAGGACCCCCAGTTAGATAGATTAGCTAAGTGGCAGCATCGATGGACTCAAGCATGGCAACAGTAGTGAGGTTGTCCCAGGATCGGGCAGTGTTTCATTCTACTGTGCATAAGGTCACTATGGGTCGATACTGACTCGATGGCACCTAACAAGAACAATGTTTTGCTGATGAGAAATTAAAAATATATATATTATAGAAGTAGACATGTGATCAGGATGGATGATACATTGCTGGAGAAAAGCATCATGCTTGGTAAAGTGAAGGGTCTGTAAAGCCGAGGGAAACCATTAATAAGGTGGACTGACAGAGTCCGCACAAGAATGGATCCACGCATAATAAGGATCATGAAGATGGCGGGGAATTAGGCAACACTGTGTTGTCTTCTACGTGGGTCTTTATGGTCTGGAGCTGACTCTTTAACAGCTGACACCATCAGTCATGTGTAGATAAGAAAACTGAGACCAAGAAACCCTAATAATATACTCATAGTCACTCTCCTAAAATGTAGGAAAAGCTCAGTCTTATGTATTTGTTATTGTTGTTTTCCATTAGCCAAGCACTGGCTTCTGTGTAAATAACACATTGTTGTTATTGTTGTAAAGTGCTGTTTCCAAATAGCTGCTGGTGGGTTTGAACCTCCAACTTCGCAGTCAACTGTCCAGTTCTTGCCCTATACCACACCAGGAACCAAATGACAAATTGGTGGTGGTGGTGGTTGATTGTCACCGAACTGATTCTGACTCATAATAACCCTGCACAGGGTTTCCAAAGGTAAATTTTTACTGAGTAGAAAGCCTCTTCTTTCTCTGGTGGAGTGACTGGTAGATTCGAACTGCTGACCTTGCAGTTAAAAGCCCAGCTCATAATCCACTATGCTACTTGTTGTTGTTGTTAAGTGCTGCAGACTTGATTCCAACCCATAGCGACCTTGTATACAGTTTCCAAGAAGCAGCAGGTGAGCTTGAACCACTGACCTTGCATTTCAAACAACTTGGCAGTCTGGCACATTAACCCATAGTGCCACACCAGGACTCCACTATGCTACTTGTTGTTATTGTTGTTGTTAAGTGCCGTCGAGTCGCTTCCAACCATTGCGACCTTGTATAGTGTTTCCAAGGAGCAGCTGGTGAGCTTGAACCACCGACCTTGCAGTTCAAACAGCTTTGCAGTGTGGCGCTTTAGCCCACAGCACCACACCAGGCTAGTAGGACTCCTTAAATGACTCATTATTGTTTTCAAGTGCTGTTGAGTCAGTTCTGAGCCATAGTGATTCTGTGTTGGGTGTCCGAGGAGTGGCTGGTGAGTTTGAACTGACGACCTTCAGATTCAAATGACTTTGCAATCCAGTGCTTATCCTACAGTGCCACCAGGATTATTGTTGTTGTTAAGTGCTGTTGAGTCGGTTACAATTCATAGTGACTGATAATAACAGAGACGTGGTTCACGTATACCAGCCCCTCTTTTGGAGAAAGATGAGGCTTTCTGCTCCCTCAAAGATATAAATCTTCAGCAACCCTACACAGGGTTGCTGTGAATCGGAAACAACTTGATGGCACTTTAACAACAACTACAACTCCCTTTCTCAGAAACCCTACACAGGCTTACTATGGGTCAGAACTGACTCAAGGGCACACAATAACAAGAATAACACACATTATTCTAATCTTTAATTATGTCTTCTAAAAGCATTGCTAGTACTGGACTACAAACCACAAGGTCAATGGTTCAAGCCCATCAGTTACCTGTGGGAGAAAGATGAGACTTTCTGCTCCAGCAAAGATTCACAACGTCAGAAACCCTATAAATTTAGGGCCTCTATAAGTCTGAGACGGACTTAACAACACTAGGAAACACCAACAAAAGCGTTACACTCTTACCAAAGCTTACTTGCTATAATTACCCCGGCATGACTGAACTGTGGTATTTCCTCACATCACTTCAGGGATCTGGGTTCTTTAGACTTACTGATTCAGACACCCCTCCCCATATGAATAATCTGAGGTAACATTTCTGAAACTAGTTATTTGCATGAATGATGTTTCCCTTTCTGTTCTTATACTCATCTCCAACTACTAAACAAATGCTTATGTTGCCTATGAATGAGATTTAGGAAGCAAGTCTAGGGAAGGCATTCAGAGTTCTTGACATCAGACCACTAGGGTTTCTCTTGGGACCTCTGAAACCACTCTGTTACCCAGATGGAATGAGCTGGACTTTGTTTCTCCTTGAGGAAAAATTCAAGGTCCTTTCCTTATCATGTTTATCCCCTGACTCCTACTAGCTGCTACTTGTAAACGCTATCCAGCATCACTGTGAGTCAGGACCGACTTGATGGCCTTCACAACAATGACAGGTGTTCAGTATTCCTTGGTTGGGTTCCATTCCTAGCTACACTTCTTCCTCATTAATGCTCCCTTCCTCATCAGGGTCGCATTTTGTATTTGAAGGCAACATGATGGTTTGTAGTTAGCAATTATACAGTTGGAGTCCTGGTGTGGTGCTTTGGGCTAATACATCAGACTGCAAAGCCATTTGAACTGCAAGGTTGGAGGTTCAAGCTCACCAGCTGCTCCTCGGAAACCCTATACAGGGTCGCTATGGGTTGGAATCGACTCGACGGCACTTAACAACAACAATTACACAGTTGTTTCAGAAAAAAAAAAAGAATTATATATTTTTCAAAATGATAAATTTTGTGCACTCTTGCTTCACTTAAAAAATATTCAATGGCCTCACGTTTCCAACCTAAAGGATTTCTCTGTGTTTAATAGAGTGTTTACCCAATTTGTAGGTAGAAACTACAGTGAATGGCATGGGAGAATGATCACTCAACCCTGTTATAACTTAGTGGCCACAAGTTGCTATCCAAATAAAAGTTTTAAGATGGTTTGTTTATATCCAAAACTGGTGAAAAGCTGTGTTTTGAACATTATGAACATTTCACACTTTGATACACAAACTGCTCTCTTTCCTCTAAAGGTTTGGATGGGCTAGTTAATTAAGGACACATGGTATCTGAAGTGATTAAAACAAATTTGTCTTCTCTGCCCGCTTCTCTCTGGAAGTCTTGAAAGCTGTTACTATTTTCAAGAGAAAACTTATTTAAATGGTGTTTTAAATAAGTTTTATTATATGTGAACTTTGTATTTTGGCTTTGATGTTGCTGGGATATTACAGACCTCACTTAGAACATGATGAAAGGAAGGTGAAGGTTACCAAATTGAAATCTCACAAGGCCACTGTCGTAGATCAAAGACTTCAGCTGAAAATAATGGACTGAGTTCTGATAATTCATTCTCACAAAGGGATACACGTTTATCCAACCCTGGGCTACATTACAATGCTCCATTGCTGTTTCATGGGACTAGTAAAAAACACTAAAAGATTTTTTTAAATCTCTATTGTCCCCTAATCTTAATAGGTTCAGTAAGAGTAAAAAATTATAGAAATACTAAAATTGTGGAATGTATAACTTCATAAGGGACAGTATCATGTTTAATACTCATAAATTGTTTAATGCTTGAGGTAAGTCATGATTTTAATATGAGCAATGTGTAAATTATATTTATGCATATGCCTAAGTATATATTCCCATGTGCATTATACAAGTCAGTATACATTAAGTCGAGCACACACAAATATAAGCATTCAAAAAAACACTATATTTAATTAGCAAGCACCTGCTCCAAACACTATTAAGAACACATAAATAATCAAAAACAGTACCTAGCATTCTGAATAAATGGTACAAAATCTTTTTATTATGATAATTAATATCACTCACAAGGATGTCCTCTGTTCCTAAATTTGCTTTTAAATAATTGGATTATGAGAGAGACTGACTAGAAGTAGGTACAATTTATAAAATATTTCTATTTTGATGTGTCTGCACACACATACAGATCAA
>NW_006408574.1:16002042-16007823 GCF_000296735.1 Chrysochloris asiatica
TTACTCCCCTTAAAGATACTGAAGCATTTCATACACTTAGCTTTAAAAGACAGATATGTGTACACTATATTTTAGAAGAATTCCTTTCCACAAATAGTTAACTTAAAAAACAAAACAAAAACTTAACTTGTATGTCTAGTTTTCTAAAACTTTGCTTAGGCTCCTCTTGAGAGGAACCATATCTTATTTATTTTGATACTTAGAATGACTATCTTCCTTATCTTTAAATGAGACTAGTAACACCACTTTACAGGATTGTCATAAAAAGCTAAATGAGAAGCAGAATGCAAGGTTGTATCGCCGTTTCTAGCATCCAACATACACTCTACAGGTGACCACCATATTGAAGTTAATGGCGTCCAAACACCTAGCAGAGAGGATGCAACAATAATCGGCCCAGAAGAAAGCCTTTAACTACCTGAGTGAATGAAACATCGAATCCCCTAGCAATGTTATCCCAAAAGAAACAATAAAATTGCCCGTGATATCCTAGTGTGAAGCGATAGGATAAGTACCCGGTCACAAGGTCGCTTTGAAACTTAAGGTCGATGGTTCAAGCTTACCAGTATGAAACCGTATATACGGGGTGCTACGAGTTGGACCTGACTCAGAAGCACTTAACAACAACAAAATGTATTGAAACAGACTCTTCTTTTTCTTTCTCCCAAATTTGACTGGATGCTAACTAAAAGAAAATACTTTCCTCTTAAGAGTTCTTTTCCACTGAATCTACTGCAGTGACTGACATGTAAGTATCTGGTAATTGTTTGTTGGGCACTTCTTTCCCTAGAAGCTTGTACAACATGTTCCTTAATTCTTCAGTTGAATCAGATCTTTTTATTGGCAGAAAAAGGATAAATGCTATGAACATTCTGATCACTTCTGTCTCAGAAGACTGAAAATATTATTAGTCAAGAGTCATTCTTGAGACTTAAGAGTTAGTGATACATCTTACTACCAACACCATTGCTATGGGACTACTGTGTGGTCAGCCTTGTGCTTTATAAGCATTATCTCATAGACTATTCATGAAAGCCTTTGGTGCTTCTTATTAATCTTATTTTACATAAAGCAAGTGAAGCCCATGGTTTCCAGGTAATCAGATATTTTGTTGTTGTTGTTGTTAAATATCATTGACTCGGTTCAGGCTCATAGTGACCCTGTATAGTGTTTCCAAGGAGCAGCTGGTGAGTTTGAACTGCCGACCTTGTGGTTCAAATGGACCTTTAGTTCCAGTGCTTTATTGCACAGTGCCATATCAGGACTCCTAATAAGAGGACTCCTAATATGAGCGAATTGGAGTCCTGGTGTGGCGCTGTGGGTTAATGCACCAGACTGCAAAGATATTTGAACTGCAAGGTCAGCGGTTCAAGCTCACCAGTCACTTCTCAGAAACCCTATACAGGGTCGCTGTGGGTCGGAACAGCCTTGACGGCACTTAACAATAACAACAACATAAGAGTGAGAACCTGGATTTAAACCAGGCAAGCTGACTCTAAGGAGCCCTGGTAATGATGTGGGTTATGTGTTGGGCTGCCAACTGTAAGGTCAGCAGTTCAAGTTCACCAGGCACTCATAGGGAGAAAGATGAGGCTTTCTAAGCCTCTGAAAAGATTTACAGCCTCAGAAACCCTATACAGAGTCTATGTAAGTTGGAACCTACTCAATGATACACCACTGCCACCACAAAGCTGACTCCTGAGTTTGAAAGCTGTAGCAATCGAGAGAGGTAGAACATTGACTATCAATTTTTTCTACTTCTATGAATGTGGCTGTCATCACTTAAGTTCTGATGAAATTTAGGAAAGAAAAACACTAAAAGAATTGACGATAAAAGCTTGCTCATGTGTTAACTGTATCAACAGATTATGGTCCTACTGAAATTCAGCTTATAGCTTGTTAGTTACAGGAATGGTTACAGGCTACACATGTGTTAACTTCAATTATATTTTCAATGCCCAAATCTACAAAAATCATCAACTATCTAAGAAAGGATAAGATAATATTCTTCTAATTGAAAACAAAGAATGAGAGCATTCTAAGTACTTCCTATAACTATAAAATATCATGAGAATCTGGGAAGATCTCAACTTGAATATTTACATATATTATACCTGAAACTTCTATAGAGAGGCATAACAAACCTGCTATCTAATTATCATGAACGTGCCTCTCAACTCTCCATGTTCTAGAAAAAGAAAAGCATTCCAATATGTACCTTAGGTAGTCAAATTGGAAAACTGCAGTTGCATTTCCCAAAGGAATACAATCATGATCATTTCATTTGCACCACGTAACTGCTAGAGCAGTAATAAGCGTCTCCTTAAGAAGACACATTCTGAGCCATAAATAAGCAATATTGTGTGGAGAGAAGCATCAAAAGGATATGAAAGCAGAGTTTCTTTCTGGCATTCCTTGTTATGTGACACCATCTAAAGAAATAGTGGTTTCTTACTCTGCTAAGATAGCGTTTGAAAGGCTGGAAAAAACATTTTCAATCACCACTTCAATAGATTCTTTATGTAAATAAAACATTCTCCATACAAAGTAAGGTCTCCTAAAAGAAAACATAAAAATGTCTACAGAGAATTTAGCCTTTTTTTTTTTTTTTTTAAGAATTACAGAAATTAGCACCTTGAAGGGATTAGCCCAAGTCATAGAAACCACCTGTCTCTTGGTGTTGTATCAAGCTCATATTACTGTGTTTAATAATCATTTAATACCCACCTCTGTTCCTCTGGGAACCCAATACCGGGTCTCTATGAGTGGGAGCCGCCTCGATGACACTTAACAACACCACAATGTAAATAAACTACTTGAAAGTAATGGCTGTTAGTGGAGCTTGTTTCCATTTCAGCGATGGAATAAGGATCAGAAAGATTCACCCAGTTTAATTGAGGTATTGTTGTTGTTAGGTTCCATCGAGTCAGTACAAACCCATAGCGACCTTATGCACAGCAGAATGAAACACTGCCCGATCCTGGGACAACCTCACTACTGTTGCCTCGCTTGAGTCCATCGATGCTGCCACTTGGCCAATCCATCTCACTGGGGGTCTTCCTCTTTTTCTCTGACCCTCCACATTAACAAACATGATATCCTTCTCCAATGACTGGTCCCTCCTGACAAAATGTCCAAAGTATGAGAGATGAAGTTTAGCCATCTTGGCCTCTAAGGAGCACTCTGGCTGCACTTCTTCCAAAACAGATCTATTGGTTCTTTTGGCAGCCCATGGCACTTTCAATATTCTCCTCCAACACCACAATTCAAAGGCATCAATTCTTCTATGGTCTTCCTTTTTCACTGTCCAGCTTTCACATGATTATGAGGTTACTGAAATTACCATGGCTTGGGTCAGGAGCACCTTAGTCCTCAAACTGACATCTTTGCTCTTCAACACTTTAAAAAGGACTTGTGCAGCAGATTTCCCTAATGCAATACATATTTTGATCTCTTGACTGCTGCTTCCATGAGTGTTGATAGTTGATTCGAGAAGAATGAAGTCCTTGACAACTTCAATCTTTTCTCCATTGATAAGAATGTTGTTTATTGGTCCAGTGGTGAGGATTTTTGTTTTCTTGACATTGAGATGTAATCCATACCCAAGGCTGTGGTCATTGATCTTCATCAGTAAATGTTTTAAGTCCTCTTCATTTTCAGCAAGCAAGGTTGTATTATCTGCATATCACAAGTTGTTAATGAGTCTTCCTCCAATCCTGATGCCATGATTTCTTCATATAACCCAGCTTCTTGGCTTACTTGCTCAGCATACAGGTTGAATAAGTATGGTGAAAGAATACAACCTTGTTGCACACCTTTCTTAATTTTAAGCCATTCAGTGCTCCCATGTTCTGTTTGAACAACAGCGTCTTGGTCCGGGTACAGATTCCTCATGAGCACAATTAAGTGTTCCGGAATACTTATACTTTGCAATGTTGTCCATAGCTTGTCATGATCCACACAATCAAAACCCTTTGTGTAGTCAATAAAGCACAGGTAAACATCTTTCAGATATTCTCTGCTTTCAGCCAAGATCCATCAGGCATCAGCAATGATATCCCTCAGTCTACGGCCTCTTCTGAATCCGGCTTGAACCTCTGGAAGTTCTCTGTCAATGTATGATTGTAGTCATTTCTGTATTACCTTTAGCAAAACTTTACTCGCATGGGTTATCAAAGAGATTGTTTGATGATTTCCGCATTCCATTGGCTCACCTCTCTTTGGAATGGGCACAAATAAGGATCTCTTCCAATCAGTCAGCCAGATAGTTGTCTTCCAAATTTCTTGGCATAGGTATTAGTTGGATGTGAGTTTTTCTCCATTATGAGTTGTAAACATATAATTGTATAAATAAATTCATATATAGTAATTCCATCTAATTTGAGGATTTAAGAATGTTAATATTTCATTTGTTATGTAAAAAGACAGAAGATACAGTGTGTTTGTTGTTAATTTTTAAGTGTCAAATTCTTACTCATAGTAACTGTGTGTAGAGTTTCTGAGGAGCATCTGACGGGTTTGAACAAACAACCTTCTGATTGGCAGGCCAGTGCATACCCTAAAGTGCCACATCAGTACTCCTCTGTGTCTTTGTTGTTGTTGTTAAATGCCATAGAGTTGGTTCTGACTCATAACGACCCTGTATAGGGTTTCCAAGGAGCAGCTGGAGAGTTTAAACAGCTAACCTTGCTGTTCAAACTGATCTTAGCGTCTACTGCATTATCCTACAGTGCCACACCAGGAGTGTGTGTTTAGATGCATGTATATATCATAACTAGCAAATTTATGACCATCCAAATTTTGGTTCTAGTGTGGTGTTTTAGGGTAAGCACTTGACTGCTAATTATGAGGTTGGCAGTTCAAACCCACCAGCTACTGATTGGAAATCCTATACAGGGTCACTGTGAGTCAGAACTAACTCAATGGAACTTAATGCCAACAACAAATCGTAGAATTAAAATGAAATATTACTGTGGGTTGATATCATTAGTCTATTTCTTTTTTGCCAACTCTGTAGTACTCAACAAATTCAAGGGAAGGAAATACTTATTTTTAAAGAGAATTGAGTAATCATACTAAATAACAAAAAATAAAAACAATCATTATAAAATAGCTATACATATGAAATTATTGATAAACTTTTCATATTAATACTTATTAATTAAAAGAAATATCTACATCATCTCAATAAGATAGTTTTAAAATAGAAATGTGTTCAGATTGACATAAATAATCATCCACATAACTTCTCTTTTTGTTTTGTCATAGTCAATTCAAACTTTATATACAAAACAGAATTTGTTTTCGATCCTAACAATTAAGAAACTAAGCCAAGATTCAACTGAAATCGGCAATGCTATCCCTAGCTCCACATCCTCCTCTGAATTCAGCTTGAACTTATGGCAGCTCATTGTCAATGTACTGTTGCAGCCGATTTTGAATTGTTGTTGTTAAGTGCCATTGAGTTGGTTCCAACCCATAGTGACCCTGCAAAGTGTTTCTGAGCAGCATCTGGGGAACTTGAACCTTCTACTTTGTGGTTCAAACAGAATTATCTTTAGCAAAATTTTATTTGCATGTCCTATTAATGATATTGTCCAATAATTTTCACATTTCATTTGATCACCTCTCTTTGGAATGGGCACAAATATGAATATTTTCCAATCAGTAGGCTAGGTAGCTTTTTTCCTACTTTCTTGACATAGAGTGTGTGCCATCAGTGCTAAATCGGTTCTTTGAAACATTTCAATTTGTAGTCCATCAATTACCAAGAACCTTGTG
>NW_006408574.1:16008733-16010450 GCF_000296735.1 Chrysochloris asiatica
TGATCCTTCCTCTTTGTTTCCAACTTTTACATTCCAATCACGAGAGCCATACATCTTAGTTGCATGTTTGATTAATTACAGACTGTAGGAGTTGGTAGAATTTTAAAATTTCATCATCGATGGCTTTAGTGGTTGGTGCATAAAGTTGAATAATAGTGGTATTAACTGGATATTATCCTAGCACAGACAGCATTATACTTCAAGGCAGATCTTAATATGTTGGGGTCTTTTTTGATGATGAATGTGACCCCACTCTCCTTCAATTTGTCACTCCCCGCATAGTAAACCATGTGATTATCATATCAAAATGGCTAATACCAGTCCATTCAGCTCACTGATGCCTAGGATATCAATGTTTATGCATTTCATTTCATTTTTAGCAACTTACAATATTCCTAGATTCATACTTCATATATTCCATGTTCCAATTATTAATGGATGTTTATAACTGGTTTTAGAGTTGTGTCCCATCAACTAATGAAAATGCAAGTTTATTCTTGTCATCTTGGTCAACATTATTTTGAGAAGGCAGAGCTTCCTTAGCAGTATTTTGAATGCCTTCCAGTCTGAAGAAATCACTTCTGGCATTATATCTGACAATATTCTACTGCCATTCTTCATGTTTCAATATGCAGTATCATGGTGGTATCTGACAGTGTTCCACTCCTCTTCATAAGGTTCTCAGTAGCTAATGATTCGGAAGTGGTCTGACTCTTCTTGTTTTGAGTCTGTCTTAGTCTGGAAGCTCACTTAAAGCCTGTTCACCATAGGTGACCCTGCCAACATTCAACATATCGGTAGCATAGCTTCCAAGAATTACAGCAACATGCAAGCCACCACAGTGTGACAAACTGACACATACGTGGTGGTCTTCTCTGATAATTCTTATTAATAACTGTTAGACCTGATTGAATTCATATTTTGAATGCTTAAAGCAAAATTTTTCATGTGCAAAATTAATTTGTTACACGTTTGCTGACTGGGATTGAATAATTTTAAAGATAAAGTTTTAATAACTCTCTGCCAGAAATATATCTTTGATGGATACATATTATGCATTTCAGTGAAAGGTAACTTTTATTCAAGTTACTCTACATTATGTAAAGTAATAAATGATTTTATTTAGGTAGACTTTATGTGTATATAAGAAGCCCTGATTGCTCATTGGTTAAGTGCTCCACTGCTAACTGAATGGGTCTCGTTTGGCTCCATCAACAGCTCATGGGAGAAAAGACCTGAGAATATGCTTCCATTTCAAATCTAGCTTGAGAAAAACTTTGGTGCAATTCTACTGTGTCCTATATTGTTATTATGAGTTGTAATCAATTTAATAGCAAAAAATACACACATGCATATATATATACATATATGTTGTTGTTATGTGCCATGAAGTTTTGATTCCTAGTGGCCCTGTATAGAGTTTCCCAGGAGTGGCTGGTAAGCTGCCTACCTTGCAGTCCAACACAATAACCCACAGTGCCACACGAGTATATATATAGTATCTATCTATCTATCTATCTATCTATCTATCTATCTATCTATCTATCTATCTATTTATCTATCTATCTATCTATCCATGATGGCGGTGTGGATATATATATATAGTTGTTAAGTTCCATCAAGCCATCAAGTCGGTTCCAATCCTTAGAGATCCTGCATAGGGTTTCCAAGGAGTGGCTGGTGAGCTTGAACCACAGACATTGTGGTTCAAATCAAC
>NW_006408574.1:16011030-16028615 GCF_000296735.1 Chrysochloris asiatica
GAAGGTTCTGGAATAAATCAAAATTATTTTTTAAAAATTAGGCTTACTAGAATGCCAGAGACTAGAGCCCTTAGAAACCCTTCATACGTGCAACGGAACCTACCACAGGAAGTCATCTTTCAGACAAACAATACACAGGCCTATGCGCTGAACAGTAACATCCTTGAGGAAGCTACTCGTCAGAAAAAATCAACCATACAGACCAAAAGGTAAGCCTTTACGTCCCTGCACAGAACATTTTAAAAATGTTTTAAAAGTTCAGGAGACAAGAAGGGACAGGAAAGAAGGATGGGTAGAAATAGAAAACCCCTGGAGGAAGTAGGAAGAATGCTGTTACAATGTGGGAATGTAGCACTGTAGGATAGGCACTGGACAGCAAACCGTAAGGTTGGCAGTTCAAACCCACCAACTGCTCCTTGAAAACTATAAAGGATCGCTATGAGTCTAAACCAACTATCTGGCACTTAACAATGACAACATGAACAACTAATGCAACAAAATAAAATGTGTATAGTTTGTTTAATGGAAAACAAATTTGATCTGTAACCTTTGATCCAAAGAACAAAGGAAAAAAAGAAAGAAACATGTATGAATGAAAATATTCAATATATTCAATAATCATTATTGACAATGACAATAATCATATATGAAGCTAATCATTGCTATTAAAAATATATGAGTTTATGCAAAAATACAATAAAGTAAGACTTTTTCTAAATGTTTGAGAGAGGAGAATCTACTTCTAATATTTCTTCAGCCTTTGTTAAGAACTGATTCTTTTCTCAGATATTAACTACATTTATAAACTATGCTAGAACTCAATGCTCATAAGAAACCAGATTTGACATATCTGCTTGGACATGCAATTAGATCAGCACTTTTTCCATTTTAATCCTTGCACAAGGGTTTGTAATTTAAGCATTCAAACCAATCTGAACCCTATAAGGTCTGTCAATTTCTTCCACAAAGCTCTTTTGTTAGACAGTTTCATCAAAAGTTAAACAATTCGTTTTACTAGGAAAAGAACTGATCAGTAGAAGAATAAATTGTATCTTGAATGCATGGACAGATCGCTGGATTACCGCTAATGTCTCATTACTCAAGCAGAAGCTCCTTTATGAAGGAGTCTTGCAGTCCATGTCATAAACTGATTAAAAATCAGTGAACAAGTACTTTCTACCTTTGCTGTATATTAATGAGAAACTTTCTATCCCAGAAAGCTTTGCTGTACTAGTAACCTTTACCTTCCTGAAACTAGAGCATGTTAGGGCTGTGTAAGCATAAATATAGTTTTCCCCATCTGTCCTTAGTATAGAAAATAGTATTTTAAAATGGAATGTATTTCTATGAGTTAAACTTTTCAATATGTTCCTGTCAGGCTTCACAATTCATATTCTTCTATATGCACAAATAAAAAGTTACTTTCACTCTTTTGCTTGTGCATGCATATTTGTCTATATTAAGCAGAATGCATTGTGTGTGTGTGTGTGTGTGTGTGTGTGTGTGTGTGTGTGTGTGTGTGTGGAGATACAGAGAGAAGGCTAGGGAGAAGAAGGAGGAGGAAGAAGGATTTTTTTTTAGAAAGTAACAGCAATAGAAAATAATGTGCTAGCACAAAAAGATGAATAGTCAACTTACCAGGAATGGGAATTAGAATATTTAAAACCCATTATAATTGATGGACTTACAAAT
Organism: Chrysochloris asiatica; assembly: GCF_000296735.1. Lineage (NCBI taxonomy): Eukaryota > Metazoa > Chordata > Mammalia > Afrosoricida > Chrysochloridae > Chrysochloris > Chrysochloris asiatica. The sequence goes on from NW_006408574.1 coordinate 16,012,723, forward strand.
GGGGCACACATACTCCTATTTCCATTCAATGTGTTCTTTGATCTGTATTCCCTTACAAAATAATTGCTAAAAAAGGTTGCAAGAGAGCACAAAATTTTAGAGGTCAAAAAAAAAAAAATGCTTTTCATTAAATAATACCAGAAAGTGTCTAAAATGTTCACTGTAATAGCACATGAATAAAGGGAAAATAACAAACATTGAGAATATTTTCAGACATTTCAACTCTTAAATATTTAACTAAGGAAATTGAGATTCCATGAAGAAAAATTTCTTACTCAGAGTCCCTCAGCTATTAACTAACAGGATAGGACTTAAATCAGGTCTGTGAGGCATTGAGACCCATACTCAAAAATCTGTGTCTCCTCCATGTAAGATACTCATTATAGTCCCATTTTATTTTTCTGTCATTTTCTTCCCACTTTATATTAAAGGTATCACTGTAAAAGAAAAATCTTCAGAGGCAGCTGGCATTTAACAAAGCACTTCTTTCATAGTATATAAAATTGTTAGAAACTCTGTTTTTCAAGGTAAGCTTTTCATTTCATCTATACTGCATAAGAACACTAAAATAAATGGAAGATGCTAAGCAGATGCAAGAAATGAGGAGGTAAAAGAGCTGAAGAGAAAATTTCAAGGGGAAGCTCAAGAACAAGCCAAGTATTAAAATGAAATGTGCAAGTACCAGGAGTTAGAAAACCACTATGGGAAACCATTCCTGGCATTTCTCAAGCTTGAAATAGTGAAGGATTCTATGGACAAAATATTGAATGATGCAGAAATGCAGAAAGCATGAAATGAAGATAGAAGTAATATACAGCATCATCATACCAGAAAAAAGTGGTTGATATTCAACCATTTCAAGTAGTAGCATATGCTCAAGACCCAATGGTACCAAAGGAAGAAGTTCACTGAAGACACTGCCAATGTGCACTGAAGGCACTGGCAAAGAACATGGCTACTGAAATAGGTGGAATACAAATTAAAATCTTTTAGCAAACTGATATAGCACTGGAAGTGCTCATTCATCTCAATGCCAAGAAATTTGGACAGCATCTACCTTGCCAATGGATTGGAAGAGATTCATATTTGTGTCATTTCAAAGGGAGGAGAGCCAATGAAATGCAAAAATCATTGGACAATATCAATATCATATGCAAATAAAATTTTGCTAAACACAATTCAAAATTGTTTGTGAAAGTACATCATCAAGGAAATGCCTGAGGTTCAAGCCAGATTCATACAAGGATGTGAAATGAGGGATATCTCAGACAGATATTGGCTGAAAGCTGGGATAGCCAGAAAGATGCTTACCTATACTTTATTGACTATGAAAAGGCTTTTGGTTGTGTGAAACATGTCAAGCTATGAATAACATTGAGAAGAATGGGTATTCTAGACCACTTCATTGCATTCCTGAGGAACCTGTACATACATAGACCAAGAAGCAGTCTTTCAAATGGAACAAGGGGACACTAAATGGTTTAAAATCAGGAAAGGCATGTGCTACAGTTATATTCTTTCACCATACTTCTCCAATCTGTATACTGAGCAAATAATCCAAGAAGCTGGGTTATATGAAGAAAAACATGCCATCAGGGATGGAGAAAGACTCATTAGCAACCTGTATAATGTAGATGATATAACCTTGCTTACTGAAAATGAAGAGGACTGATGAAGATCAAAGGCTACAGCCTTCAACAGAGTTGCCATTCTATGCAAAGGAAACAAACATCCTCACAACTGGACCAATAAATAATTATCAAGATAAATGCAGAAAAGATTGAAGTTGTGAAAGACTTCATATTGTTTGGATCCATTATCAACACTCATAGACATGGCAGTCAAGAAATCTACGGATGTATTGCTTTAGGTAAGTCCGTTGCATAGGCCATCCTTAAAGTGTTCAAGAGCAAAGATGTCAGTTGGAGGATTAAGTTGCACCTGGCCGTAACCATGGTATTTTCAATAGGCTGATATGCATGTGAAAGTTTGACAGTGAATAAGGAAGACTGTAGAATTCATGCATTTAAGGTACATTATTGGAGAAGAACATGAAAAGTACCATGGACTGCCTAAAGAACCAATAAATCTGTGTTGGCAGAAGCACAAGCACAATGCTCATTAGAATTCAAGATGACAAAACTTCTCTCATACTTCAGATATTATCAGAAGAGACCAGTCCCTGGAGAAGGACATCATGCTAGGTAAAGTGGAGGATCAACAAAAGAGAGAAAGAGCCCAAAAGAGATGGATTGGCACAGAGGTGGCAGCAATGGTCTCAAGTATAAAAAGGACTCGATGACTAGGACTGGCCAATGTTTCATTCCATTGTGCGGAGGGTCACCATGAGTTAGAACTGACTCCACGGCACCTAACAAAAACAACACACTGCTAAAGTGGAGACACAGTTGCTCCATAGGATAAGCTCCAAACTGCGAATCACAAGGTCAGAGGTTCAGCCCACCAACCACTCTGTGGGATAAAGATGAGGTTTCTTTTTCCATGAAGATTTATAGCCACCAAATCCCTATGCAGGGTCACTATGAGTCAGAATGGACTCCATGAAAGTGAATTCAATTAGTTTATACAGCTAGACTAGTCCCTTATCCTCATAGCGACCCTCTACAGGGTTTCTGAGGCTAGGAATCCTAACAGGAGCAGAAAACCTCATCTTCCTCTCATGGAACCCCTGATAGTTTTGAACTTCTGACCATGAGATTACCAGCCCAACTCATAACCACGATGGCTACCAGAGCTCCTTGAATGTGTATGCTGATGAACTACAAATCACCTGCTTTAATTTCCATACTTTGAAAAACACCCTCTTAATACTGGACACTCAAAATATTTTAAAATAAGGATTTAAGGAATTCCTAGATGATTTTATCACTCAACAGTGAACAAACTTATTTTGGAAATGGAAATATCACTGTCCACATTGTGAGTTCAAAATCAAAGTTAGAATTGTAATCCCAAATCCAAAACTGAGTTTATTTTATCAAAGGGTGGGGGAAGAAAAAGACAATCCCATATATCTTTTGAATAAAGAGTCCTCAGGTCTTACTCAGAGAAAGCGGAAGTTCTTGTAACAAGAACTGATTATAAAGTGCGGCTGATAAAAGGAAACGAATGCCAGTGCCATTGATTCCCTATGCAAGTCTATTGAATAACCATCTGGACCCACAATTTATTTCCTGAATGGTCTTCGGCAAGACTTCACATTTCCTCTCCAGAAATAAAAAATTTCAAAGGATTTTGCTTATTAGTGGAAAATTTTGCTAATTGCACAGTCTTCAAAGTCTAAATTAGGTCTCATTTGGTTACCCTAAGACATACAATATTAGAGTATATTGTATTAATCCTTAAATGCCTTCTTAATTACTACTGCCTCTTTAGAACATTGTTTATCTTTTTTCTTCTAAATGGATCCAATTAAGATTTGATTGTTCTTCTCCACCCCCCCCCCGAAATTATAAACAAACTCTTATGTTCATCACTTTTAATAGATTTGTTCAGTCAGCATTAAGAGAAATTCAGTTGTACTAATCATTTAAACTGTAAACTTGCCCGGAGCATTTGTTAATATTCTAAAGGTATTTGTATCATTTACTTTTTATTATTATTTTTTTAAATTTCTTAATTAGTTCAGCTAACAGTTTCTTTTCCTCTTAGATTGATTTATTTTATTTTATTTTTTAATTTAGGGCTCCTTTGTTCAATAATGGTACCTACATACTGTCTCCATTATCCTCCTCGTTTCCTATTTAATTGTTTTTGAGAAGACCCCACTGGGAGACAACCTATCTTTGGGGGCAAATCCTGGACCTGGGTGACAAATTTAATTCATATGTTTCTTTTAATTCTGCTCTTGACTAACTGCTCCAATGGAAAATAACAGTAAAAAAGTGAATAAATAACAGATTTGATCTCTTTCCTTGTTCTGGCAATGAACAGTGATTTTAACAACAACAGTTGCTGATATGGACATTGAGCATCATAAATAAAAATTTCATGACACAACTGCTAGTATCTAATACTCTTAAATGGCGTGGAATTAGTTCTGGAACAAAAACAGGTGATCTAATTTCTATCATTAGGATAATAATATCATCAAAAGAATTCCAATAAACAATAGGAAAGACAAACAATCCAGTTAAAAAATGGGCAAAGGACATGAACAAAACCCAACAAGGAGGACATTCAAATAGCCATCAAACACATGAAAAGCTGCGCATGACCATCAGCCACTAGAAACATGCAAACCAAAACTACAGTAAGATACCATTTCACCACTGCAAAAATGGCAGTGAACAACAATAAAAAGTAAAAAATCAAAAACAAAAACAGAAGGCAACAAACACTACCAAGGTTGTGGGAAAACTGGAATTCTTATCCACTACTAGATGGCACATAACAACAACAACAACTAATGGTCTACAGCCACACCACCCTGAATGTGCCCAATCTTGTCTGATCTAGCAAGCTAAGTAAAGGTGGGCTTGGTTAGTACTGAGATACTAGCTAGTACTAGTTAGTACTTAGTAGGAAGACCACCAGTTAAATACCAGGTGCTATAGGCTTTGATGGGGCGTGATGGGCTAATGTGTCAGACTGCAAAGTCATTTGAACTGCAAGGTTGGTGGTTCAAGCTCACCAGCTGCTCCTTGGAAACCCTATACAGGGTCACTATGGGTTGGAATCGACTCAACAGCACTTACCAACAACAACAACATAGGCTCTAGAGTCCTGGTGTGGCATTGTGAGTTAATGCACTGGACTGCAAGATCAAGTTGAACTGCAAGGTCGGCGGCTCAAGCTCACCAGTCACTCCTTGGAAACCCTGTACAGGGTTGCTATGAGTCAGATCTGACTCAATGTCTCTTAAAAACAACAACATCCACTACTAGTGGGATTGTCAAATGATAACAACATCTATGGAAAACAACTTGGTACTTCCTGGGAAAATCTAGAAAGAGACATATGTTAAGATCCAGCAATATCAGTTCTCTGCGGTATATATCCTAGAGGTCTCATACCAGTGACACAAATAGACATTTGTACAACTGTGTTCATTGTAGCATTATTCACAACAGCAAAAAATGGAAACAGCCTAAGCGTCCGTCAAAGGATGAATGGTACCTGAATAAATGGGATACTACTCAGCTACAAAAATTGATGATTTCTTGAAATATCTTAAAATGTGGATGGATTTGGATAACATTACGCTGAATGAAATAAGTCAACCACAAAAGAACAAATATTGTATGATGTCACTTTTACAAAAATATAAAACCAGGTTTACATACAGAAAGATGAAACTTTTTGCTCCTGCAAAGATTTAAAAGCTTCAGAAACCCTATACAGGGTCAGTCTGAGTCAGAAATGACTCCAGATCCCTTAACAACATAAACACAGAATGCAAGCATTGTTGCTAGTTACCAGGAATGTGAGAGGGAGAGAAAGGGACTCACTTTACAGAGAGTTGTTGTTGTTAAGTGCTATCAAGCTAGTTCCAATTCATAGGGACCCTGCATAGGGTTTCCAAGGAGTGGTTGAGGGTGGAGACTGCTAACCTTGCAGTTAGTAGTATAATGCTTATCATACAGTGCAACATTCCTCCAAAATGGTTGTTGTTAAGTGCTGTTGACCACCTGTATAAGGTTTCCAAGGAAAGGTTGGTGGGTTTGAACCATTGAACTTGTGGCTAGCAGTCCAGTGCATATCCTACTATGACACATCAGGACTCCTTCTTTATGGTGTTGTTGTTGTTAAGTGCCATCAAGTTGGTTCCGATCCATACCGACTCCATGTACAACAGAACAAAACACTGCCTGGTTTTAGATGGTAGATACTTGTTATTTTTGGTGATGGGAAAGGCAATACTGAATGCAGGTGAAGTGTATACAACTTGACCAAGATAAACAGTAACACTAAGAAGTACACAAGAGGATGGGACGTTTCTGGTAAATGCTAACACATATAATTTTGCAAAAACAATAACAACCAGAAAAACTGTGTGTAAATACATAGGTAAATTTGCATGTATATATGTGTACCGGAAGTCATATTTGCATATGTGTGTGTATATACAGGTATATCTGTAGGTATGTAGATATACATGTTCATATGTATTGCATATATACTCATATATATAAGAAAGCACATTGTCATTGGTAAGTGTCATCAAGTTGGTTCCAATCCATAGAGACTCTGTATGGGGTTTCCAAGGAGAAGATGGTGAGCTTGAACCACTGATCTTATGGTTCAAACTGACATCGCAGTCCAGTACATTAACCCGCAGTAATATAGAAATATTCTTATCGATACTTCCTAGATATAAACAAATACTTCATGGGCTATCTGATGTTCATGTTATCCACAGTGCATTTAAAATCCTAAATTATCCATAGCAGGACATTTCAATCTTGCTACAGTTCCTCCATTCCTGTATGTCCTTTGGTGTCATTTCAACAGAATCTGAGTCAAAATTAGAGGTGGCTTTGAACTAGGCTTAGGCAGTGGTTTTAAGTCTCACAAAGTTCAACTAAGCATTTAAGAAGTAATATAACATATGGCATAAAATTATCACAATTATCAATTGAAAATATTTTAAAGCGATCTTTGAAATTTTTCAAAGTATATTTTAAAAGATAAAATATACTATATTTATAAAAAGCAGAATTTAGCACCAAAACTAAATGAACAGGATACAATATCAGAATGAAAGAAAAGCTTCAAATGGACTAAATCAAGCTTTTTGAATAGCTCACTATATTGTCTCATTTTGTTCTTCTAGAATTATTGTTAACTTATTAAGTGTCACAAGTTGTTATGATTCATAGCAACCCTGTACAGAGTTTCCAAGGAGCAGCTGGTGGGTTTGAACCACTAACCTTATGTTTAACAGTCCAGCGCTTAACCTAAAGCTCCACACCAGGATTTAGAATACACTGGAGAAAATTGGGACTTAACATTCGAAGACTACTTCTTTATGGTATGTTTCATCATTCACCATGGATATTTCAAAATACAAATAAAGAGTCAATGAATCTTTCTAAAAATAGAAATAATAAGCAAACTTCTATTAGGCAAATCCATTCTGGTACTTAAAGAAATAATAATATAATACACACATTTGCATTTTTAAGTTGTTCCAATGAATTATATTGTTCTTTCTAGAATGTGAATCTTGGGTGTGAAGCCCTATTCTCTTTGTTAACCTCATCAACTATTTTCCTACATGTCGTTGTTGTTAGGTGCTGTCGAGTGGATTCTGACCCATAGCGACCCTGTATAGCGTTTCCAAGGAGCAGCTGGTAAGCTTGAACTGCCGACCTTGTAGTTCAAACAGCTTTGCTGTCTGGTGCATTAACCCACAGCGTCACACCAGGACTCCTCTGTGAGGGGGCTTTAAAAAGTTCATTGAAAAATTCCAGCATCTTTTCATTCCATTTTTTTCAATGACATTTTTTAAGCCTCCTCATATTGGATATGACCACTACCTCAGATTTTAAGACATTAAAATGTCTCATGGATATCGGCTGTCTTCGGTTGTCCTCCTGGACAGGTAGCTCCTGATTTCCAGTAGGATTCCATTCCCACAACTCATTTGTAAATTGGTTCTGATGTCGATGGAATACCGGTTTGCTTATTTCTTAGTTTGTCCTCCTATGCAGGTAGTTCCTGATTGAGAACAGGATTCCATTCCCACGACTCAGTTGTAATCTGGTTCTGATGTAAATGGAATACCTCCTTTGCTTATTGCTTAGCTTTTCCAACTTAGGACAGGATTCCATTCCTGACTCAATTGTAAGTGGAATACACTGATTAATTTTTAGTTTTCATTATTATTACCTTTCATGACTAGTATTTTTATAAATCTGATTTTTGTCTTTGGGGGTTGAAAACATTACATATAAACAAGTGCAAGTGAGCATTCTCTTTCTCTGACAATTGATGAGCCTGGCAATCTGTTAAACAGCCTAATACATAATTTGCAACAGCCCTAATATGCCAGCCCTGGAAAACAGCAAAGTGACCTTGTCATTCCAACCTACTTTTCAGTCCAGTGCTTATCCTACGACACAATACCAGGACTCCTTACTGATAAGATGTACAAAATACCAAAAATAGAATAGTCATAAATATGGTTGGTTGTAACTTGAATACATCATAAACTGGGTTCTTCCTGAATTGTAATGCTTGCTTACAAATCTCCTAAAAAACAAGGTAAGAACCACTCCCAGGCATACTTGCATAGTATCAAAACAAATGGTGTATAAAGTTATGATCATGACACATAATCCTACTGAAAGTAATATTTTCTAAACTCAGCTTGCTACCACATGCCAGCTCCCACTGCCTCCCCATGTGAACTTTTCTCACTTTGATATCTCTCTTAATCAGGCCATCGGAAAAGAAGCAAACACCATATGAGTTTGGGAGTGATTACTTCCCCTCTCTTTGCATCTTTCGTCTCCTTAAGGAAAATTAATCTGTTCCATGTTATCCATGTACAGCAAGCAAGTCATTTTAATAATAGAAAGGTGAATGTTGAGTTTAGCCACTGCTTTAATTAAAAGGTGATCACCAGAGGGTTGATTTCTTAACCAGTGTTGTCTTACAAACAGAAAATAATTGGCACATAGAAAACCAGCAGAGGGACACCACTAAGAACATAGATGCTGTTGACAATAAGAAAGCAATAATGCATTAAAATCAGTTCTGTTTATATACGAGATGCTGTATTTAGGTCGCTTTGCAGTTATTAGCATTCCAGAGCTGAGCAAAGGCATCACCTTGAACTTTCTTCTTCATCATTACCCACAGTCTCTGTCTCTGACAATTGATGAGCTTGACAATCTCGTTAAACTGCCAAATACATAATTTGCAAAAGCCCTAACTCACCAGTCCCTGGATAATGGCAAAGTGATGGTTTAACAAAAACTTGGCACTGATCTTAATGAAAATTTTGTTTTATAAGCCAGGTTGTCAACCTCCTTGAAGTCTGCACTGACTCGTAGCAAAACTGCAAAATGAGAGGAAGGTAGTAGGATTAGGCAATCCAAAAGACCCTTGAGTTTCTGGTTCCTGAATTTAGTTGTACTATATCCTTTCCCACAGCCCATAATCCGAATGATGTATTGTTTTACTTCCTAATGACTTCTCTTGATTATTCCTTCATCTATCAAGAAAGCACATGTTCTCTGTCCTCCTCAGCTAATGATTCAAGCTCTGAGTTTAAGAGATTTTCAAGGTTTATTTCTACAGAGAAAGAAGATCGTAGGAATGTTGGATGTTGCTTTGTGTCTCTTTGTTTTTATTTCTGGTGAGGTAGACAATAAAAATTCATCTGTGGGGGATGAAGGTAAACTTCATGTATGACGGGATGAAGGGTGGAAGTCAAGGAAGGAAGTTACCAGCCTGAGATTTGATCCTGGAAGTAATTGGATAAAATGTCATGATACAGGCTGGTTGTTGGTAGTCAAAGGATAGCGTAGTGGTTATGAATCGGGCTGCGAGCCACAAGGTCAGCAGTTCGAAACTACCAGCTGTTCCGCAGGAGAAAGATGAGACTTTCTGTTCCCGTAAGGATTTACAGCCTTGGAAACCCTGTACAGGGTCGTTATGAGTCAGAATGGACCCCATGGCACATAACAACAACAACAACGACAGTATCAGGAAACTACCTAGCCTCTTTTGACCAAGAATTTCTCTCTCTAGCACCCAGAAACTTTTCAGAAATTATCCTACCAGTTCATTACCCAGTAAGTATTTAGGAAGAATATTGACTATCAGTGAAACCACATTTTGCTTTGTAAAATTTCAACAATGAAAAAGGAGGACAGAGAATTGATACATCTTACTCTGGTGCTGGCATGCTGTTGTTGTTGTTGTTGTTGTCAGGTGCCATCGAGTCGGAACCGACTCATAGCGACCCCATGAACAGCAGAACAAAACAATGTCCGATCCTGGGCCAACCTCACTACCGCTGCCACACTTGACGCCATCAATGATGCCACCTGGCCAATCCATCTCATTGGGAGTCTTCCTCTTTTTCTCTGATCCTCCACCTTACCCAGCATGACATCCTTCTCCAGTGACTGTTTCCTCCGGACAATATGTCCAAAGTATGAGAGACGAAGCTTAGCCATCCTGGCCTCCAAGGAGCACTCTGGCTGTACTCCTTCCAAAACCGATCTATTGGTTCTTTTGGCAGTCCATGGCACTTTCAGTAGTCTCCTCCAACACCACAACTCAAAGGCATCAATTCTTCTACAGTCTTCCTTATTCACTGTCCAGCTCTCACATCCATATGAGGTTATTGAAAATACCATGGCTTGGGTCAGGCGCACCTTAGTCCTCAAGCTGACATCTTTGCTCTTCAACACTTTAAAAAGTTCCTGTGCAGCAGATTTGCCTAATGCAATACGTCGTCTGATCTCTTGACTGCTGCTTCCATGAGTGTTGATAGTTGATCCAAGAAGAATGAAGTCCTTGACAACTTCAATCTTTTCTCCATTGATAAGAATGTTGCTTATTGGTCCAGTGGTGAGGATTTTTGTTTTCCTGGCATAGAATACTGAATATATTATGAAGTTCCAGGACCCCTGGTGTGGCACTGTAGGATAAGCAGTGGACTGCTAACCACAAGGTCGGTAGCTCAAACCCACCAACCTTTCCTTAGAAACCCAATACAGGGTCACTATGAGTCAGAACTGACTTGACAATACATCACAACAATAACAAGAACAGAAAAAGGAATGGACTAGGAGATGTTCTAGAAATCCATCCAGAATGTTCCTTAGATGCAAGAACTGCAAGACTTAGGCTTGCTTACTTTAGACACACCATCAGGAAAGACCTATAGAACAGAGCATCGCTGAAAATGAAGGAAAATCCCAAGAAGATGGACTGATATCAATATCTGCAATGAATTAAAACATACAATGATCATGAAGATGGTGCTCTACTGGACTATGTTTCCATCTGTCATACATACAGTCACCATGATTTGGAGAGAGCTGGATGACAACTAACAATAGTAAGCTACCTAACATTACTCAACACACTCTTATCATCACTTGTAGTTGTTAAGTGCTGTGGAGTCGGTTTTGACTCATAGTGACCCTGCACAGGATTTCTGAGGCTGTAAATCTTTACGGGAGCAGAAAGCCTCATCTTTCTCCCGTGGAACCGCTGGTAGTTTCGAACTGCTGATCTTGAGGTTGGCAGCCCGACTCGTTAACAACTATGCTACCAGATCACTGTTGTTGCTGTTGAGTGCCATTGAGTTGATTCTGACCCATAGAGACCCTGTATAGGGTTTCCAAGGAGCATCTGGTGAGCTTGAACCGCTGACCTTGCAGTTCAAATGGCTTTGCAGTCTGGTGCATTAACCCACAGCGCCACACCAGATCATTAGGACATTACAATATGTAAAATGCGATCCCTACCCAACACCCAGAAAGCTATGTTGTTGTTAGGTGCCATCGAGCTGGTTCTGACTCATAGCAACCCTACGCACAACAGAACAAAACACCGCTCAGTCCATCCTCACAATCACTGTTACACCTGCTGCTGTCATTGTGCCAATCCATCTCATTTAGCAAAAACTATGACCTGTCTAGGGACGGGTCGCTCCTGATAATATGTAGGAAGTATGAATGATGAAGTTTGGCCATCCTGACTTCTAAGGTGCATGCTGGTTGTATGTCTTTAAACATGCGTTTGTTCTTTTGGCAGTCCATGATATACTTCATATTCTCCAACACCATAACTCAAATGCATCAATTCTTCTTCAGTGTTCCTTGTTCGCTGTCCAACTTTCACATGCATGTGAAGTTAATGAAAATATCATGGCTTGGGTCAGGTGCACCTTAGTCCTCAAACTGGTTGTTTTTGTAGCTGCTGTTGTTAGGTGCCATCGAGTGGGCACCAACTCATAATGAGCCTATGCACAACAGAATGAAACTCTGCCCAGTCCTGCATAAACATTACAATCATTGCTATATTTAAGCTCACTGCTGCTACCACTTAGTCAATCCATCTTCTTGGGGAGGCTTCCTCTTTTTCTCTGACCCTCCGTTTTACCAAACATGATAGCCTTCTCCAGAGATTTGTCCCTTCTGATAATATGTCCAAAGTACAAGAGACAAACTCTGGCCATTGGGCTTCCAAGTAGCATTCTGGCTGTGCTTTTTCCAATTGTTTATTCTCTTGGCAGTCCATGGTTCTTTTACTATTATCCTCAAACACAGTAGCTCAAATGCATCAATTCTTCTATGGTCTTCCTTATTAACTGTCCAACTTTTCCATGCATATGAGGGTATTGAAAATACCATGGCTTACATCAGGCACACATTAGTCCTCAAACTGACATCTTTGATCTTCATAACTTTAAAGAGGTCTTCTGCAGCAACTTTGCCTAATGTATTACATCATTTGATTTCTTGACTGCTGCTTCCATGAATGTTGATGGTTGATCCATACAAAATGAAGTATTTGACAACTTCAGTCTTTTCACCATTAATCGTGATGTTATTTATTAATTCAGTGGTAAGGATTTTTGTTTTCTTTATATTGATATGCAGCCCATACTGAAGGCTGTGGTCTATGATCTTAATCAGCAAGTATTTAATGTCCTCTTCACATTCAGCAAGCAATGTTGTATCATCTGTACATCACAGGCTGTTAATGAGTGTTCCTTCTATCCTAATGCCATGTTTTGTTTTGTTTTTCACATAATCCAACCTTTCAGATTATTTACTAAGCACAAAGTTTAAATAAGTATGGTGAAAGCAAACAAACCTGGCACACTTCTTTCCTTATTTTAAACCATTCAGCATTCCCATTTTTTGTTCAAACAATGCCTTTTGGTCTTTGTACAGGCTCCTCATGATCACAATTAAATGTTCCGGAATATTCATCTCCTCAATGTTGTTCATAGCTTGTCATGATCCACACAATCTAAAGCCTAATCAAAAAAGCACAGGTAAATATCTTTCTGGTATTCTCTACTTTCAGCCAAGATCCATCTGACATTAGCAGTAATATCTCTTGTTGCATGTCCATTTCTGAATCTGGCTTGTACATCTGTAATTTTCTATCAATGTATAGTTGCAGCCATTTTTGAACTATCTTGAGCAAATTTTTGTTTGCATGGGATATTAATGATATTGTCCAATGATTCCTACATTCCGTTGGGTCACTTCCCTTTAGAATGGGCACACACATGGATCTCTTCCAGTCAGTTGGCTAGGTAGTTGTCTTCCAAATTTCTTGGCATAGATGTATGAGTGCGTCCAGTGTTCCATCATTTGTTGAATGATTTCAATTTGTATTTCATCAATTCCTGGGACTTATTCTTTGCCAATGCCTTCAGTAAACCTTGAACTTCTTCCTTCAGTATCATTGGCTCTTGATCATATGCTACCATCTTCAAATGGTTGAACATCAACCATCTCTTTCTTGTACAGTGACTCTGTGTATTCCTTCCATCTTCTTTTGGTGCTTTCCACTTCATTCAGTATTTTACCATAGAATAGTTCAATATTGCAAGTTAGGGCCAGAAGTTTTTCTTCAGTTTCCTCAGTTTGAGAAATGCAAGCATGTTCTTCCCTTTTGGTTTTCTTACTCCATATATTTGCACATTTCATTATAAGGTTTGACTTCGTCTTCTAGAATTGCCTTTTGAAATTTTCTATTCAGCTCTTTTACTTCCTCATTTCTTCCATTTGCTTTAATATCTCTGTGCTGGAGAGCAAGTTTTACAGTCTCTTCTGACATCCATTTTGGTCTTTTCCTTATTTCTTGTTTTATTAGTGACCTTTTTACTTTCTTCCTGCATGATATTCTTTATGTCATCCCACAACTCATCCAGTCTTCGGTCCTTAGTATCCAATGCATCAAACCTGTTCTTCAGATGATCACTAAATTCAGGTGGAATATGTTCAAGGTCATATTTTGGCTTTTGTGAACTTGATTTAATTTTCTTCAGCTTCAGCTTTCATACAAGCAATTGATAGTCTGTTTTACAGTTTTCCCCTGGGCTTTGTTTTGACTGTATCTTTCCAAAGATATAGTCAATTTTATTTCTGTGTATTCCATATGGTGAGGGTCATGTGTATAGTCTTCTTTTATGGTGTTTAGAAAAGGTTTTTGCAATGAAGAAGTCATTGGTCTCGCAAAATTCTCTCATGCGTTTCCCAGCAGAGTTTCTATCACCAAGGCCATATTTTCCAACGACTGATCCTTCCTCTTTGCTTCCAACCTTTACATTCCCATCGCCAGTAATTATAAATACATCTTGATTGCATGTTTGATTAATTTCAGACTGAATAAATTGGTAGAATTATTCAATTTCATCCTCTGTGGCTATAGTGGTTGGTGTGTAAATTTGAATAATAGTGGTATTAAATGGTCTTCTTTGTAGGCATGTGGATATTATCCTATCACAGACAGGTCAAGACATATCTTGATATGTTTTTTATTTAATGATGAATGTGACACCATTCCTCCTCAATTTGTCATTCCCTGCATAGTAAACCATGTGGTTGTCAGATCTAAAATGCCCACTACCAGTCCATTTCAGCTCACTAATGTCTAGGATATTGATGTCTATGCATTTCATTTCATCTTTAAAAACTTTCAATTTACCTAGATTCATACTTTGTGCATTACATGTTCTGATAATTAATGCATATGTACAGCTGTTTCTCTTTATTTTGAGTTGTGCCCCATCAGCAAATGAAGGTCCTGAAGGCTTTACTCTATTTCATTATGGTCAACTTGATTTTGAGGAGGCAGCTTTTTCCCAGTCATGTTTTGAGTGCCTGCCAAACTTATGGTCTCATTTTCTTGCACTATGTCTGACAATATTCTGTTGTTTTTCATGATGTTTCAATAGTCAATATTCTGGTGCTGATAGTTTTCCACTGTTATTCATAAGGTTTTCAGTGACTAAATATTTGGAAATAGTTTGTCTCTCATTCTTCCTAGTGTATCTTCATTTGAAAGCTCAGCTGAAACCTCTCCACTGTGGATGACCCCGTTGGTATTTACAACACCCATGGCATAGCTTCCAGCATTGCAGCACCACAGCAACATGCGAGTCACCACAGTACATACAACACATAGAAGAGTGGTGGCGTTGTTGTTGTTGTTAGATGCTGTTAAATCAGTTCAGACAATAGCAATCGTATGTACAACAAAATGAAATTGACCAAGCCCTGCACCATCCTAACACTTGTTACTATGTTTGAACCTATTGTGTTGCAGTCACTGTATCAATCTATTATGTGTTTTCCATACAAAAAATTATGTATTTCTGTCACTACCATTAAAATTCCATTTTCTTTAATTTAATAAAAGTTGAATCAGACAATATACATTCTTTTTTTTTTTTTTTTGAAGGTTTATTTCACACAGTGTAATTATTCTTGTTAAAGTGGAGTGTTAACCAAAAAAAGAAGACCACCAATGACATAGATTGATATCGTGGTGGCAACATGGGTTCAGCGTTAACCATTATGAAGAGGTATAGCACTGGGCGGTGTTTCATTTTCTTGTGCATAAGGTCACTGTGAGCTAGAAATGATTTATTGTTGTTGTCAGGTGCCATCGAGTTGGAACCGACTCATAGAGACCCCATGCACAGCAGAACGAAAAAATGTCCGATCCTGGGCCAACCTCACTACAGCTGCCATACTTGACGCCATCAATGATGCCACCTGGTTGATCATTTTCATAGGGGGTCTTCCTCTCTTTCTCTAACCTTCCATCTTACCCAGCATGACAGCCTTCTCTAGCGACTGTTCCCTCCTGACAATATGTCCAAAGTAGGAGAGACGAAGTTTAGCCGTCCTGGCCTCCAAGGAGCACTCTGGCTGCAC
>NW_006408574.1:16030250-16038945 GCF_000296735.1 Chrysochloris asiatica
TATGATGTTCTTGATGTCATCCCACAACTCTTCTGGTCTTCGGTCTTTACTGTTTAATGTATCAAATCTGTTCTTCAGATGATCTCTAAATTCAGGTGGAACTGATTTAATGACATCTAAAAACTACAGCAATATAATTGTTTTGCGATTCACCCATGCGGTAACATGTATCATTAATATTTTTATTTGCTTTTTAATTACTAAGTAGTATTTCATTGAATAGATTTAGTGTTAGTTGCTTACACATAAAGCTATTATCGACATTTGTGTCCAAATATATAAAATAACAGCTAAGATGGTAACTTGGAGTCCTGGTGTGGTGCTGTGGGTTAATGCTCCCGACTGCAACGACATGTTACTGCAAGTTCGGCAGTTCAAGTTCACCAGTTGTTCCTAGAAAACCCTATACAGGGTCACTATGGGTCAGAACCAACTCAAAAACATTTACCAACAACAACAAGATGGTAACCTAAGAATTGTTATCTATTATTATTTAGGATAAATGTTACAAAAGGGTTTTCAAGAAGATATGAAAGTATCATTTAGATATTGGTATAAAATTACATTTGTGTTTTGGTTTTTAAAAATGTTGATTATAGTTCTTACCACATACTTGAGGAAATATGAAAATAAAACCATTTTTCAGCTTAAGAGCACATAAAATCCTTGAGTATATAGTAAATTTTATATACTTTTATTTATTTCTTTTTTGTAAAGATTTTACTTTTTCATAAGAATGCAAATGGAACCACACACCTACACACATATACTCACACACAGACACATATTCATTAAAATCAAGCAGAAGATCTCTAAATGCAAGTTCAATAAAAGTTTATTGGATTTAAAATTGAGAAAAAGGTATTTTACTTTAGGGAAAACTATCATTTTTGCATAGCTTGATTTGTGTACTTTTAACAGTGTTTGTGTTATTTTAAGTGTATGTTTTGAGCTTAATTTCCTCCTGATAACTTTTGTGAACAGAAAAATTAAAAGAGAAATGCTGGAGAGCATATGGTAGAAATTTTCAAGACAAAAAACATTTTCATTGCAAACATCTTCTCTAAGTAATATTTGTTATTGTTAAGTGCAGTTGAGTTGATTCCAACTCATAGTGACCCTGGATAGGGTTTCTGAGGAGCAGCTGTTGAGCTTGAACTGCTGACCTTGAGGTTCAAACCAACCTTCAGTCTAGTGCCTTAATCCACAGCACCAAATCAGTACTCCTTAAGTAACATAAAAGGCAACTATACATCTCAACCTTACCAGATGACATACACAGGAATCAAATTGACTACATCTCTGGAAAGAGATGATAGAGAAACTGAATATCATCATCTAAAAAGGTCAGAGGTCTGACTGTGGAACAGACCATCAATGGCTGATACTCAAATTCAGACTGATATTAAGAAAATCAAAGCAAGTCAATGAGAGTTAAATATGACCTTGAATATATCCCACTTGATTTAAGAGACCATCCCAAGAACAGATTTGATGCTTTGAACACTAATGACTGAAGACTGGAGGAGTTGTGGGATGCTATCAAGATGATCATACAGAAAAAAAGAAGAAAAGAAAAAAAAAAAAAAAAGGGAAGTAATGTCGTTAAATAGACCAGAAAGAAAATAAAACCAAAAGAGATCTCAGAAGAGATATTGAAACTTACTCTTGGGCGTAACCATCTGGAAGCAATGAGGAAGTAAAAGAGCTGAACAGAAAATTTCAAAGGGCAGTTTGAGAACACAAAGTAAAAAAGAAAAGAACATGATCAGCTTACATGCCTGCTCATGTGTTCCCTTTGAATTTCAGTCTTAGAGGCGGGTTTGTCCTGGAAGAACTTGATTGCTTGCCTTGGTGCCTCCCCAGAGAACAACTTGCTTGTTCTTATAGTAGCCAATCAGAATACCATTTTGTTTGGGGTTCTTCCTGCTGATCTTTCTTTTAAGAAGTATCTTCTGTTGCTTTAGCTGTTCTAGGCTAGTCTGCTTGTCCTTTCTAGTGGGAATGTCCCACCTTCAGAAGGTTCTAGATGGGGCTCAGGATTCTACCTACGGTCTTGTACACTACAAAGGTTCCTCAAGAAGCCTTTTCACTGGGCAAGTTCTAGAACCCCTTTTAAGTATTCCAATAAGTTATAGGCTGAAGATGGGCTTACAAGCTGTCTGTAATCATGTTTCCCAACATTCCTTTCTATCCCACTCATGTGAAGAATAACAAGGAATCTGCAAGTCACTGCATAACATGATAAGCCTTGAGGACATTATTATGAATGAAATTAGTCACAAAAGGACAAATATTGCATAAGACCATTATTGTAAACACTTAAAAAAAGATACTCATTTACAATTTTTGACTATGTGTGGATCATAAGAAACTATCTCAGAACACTTGATTGTACTCAGGGATATCCTGTGCATAGAATAAGAGATAGTCATTTGAGCAGAAAAAGGGATACAGAATGTTTTAAAATCAGGAAAGATGTGCGCCAGGGTTGTATCCTTTCACCATACTTAGGCAATCTGTATGCTAGCAAATAATCTGAGAAGCTTTATTAAATGAAGGACATAGCATCACAATTGAAGCAAGACTCAAAACAACCTGAGATACACAGACAACACATATCCGCTTAAAATACTTGCTGATGAAGATCAGAGACCACAGACATAAGTATGAATTGTACATGTAAGCAAAATAAAAGTCCTCACAATTGGATCAAAAAACAACATCATGATAAATGAAAACACAAAAATGAAGTTGTCAAAGACTACACTTTGCTTGGATCCACAAGCAATGCTCATAGAAGCAGCAGTCACCAAATCAAATGATGTACTGCATTAAGAAAATCTACTGCAAAAGACATCTCTAAAGTATTAAAGAGCAAATATGTCATTTTGAGTACTAAGATGTGATTTACTCAAGTCATGGGTATTTTCAAATATCTCAAATGCATGTGTAAGTTCGACAATGGATAAAGAAGACAGTAGAAGACTTGATACATTTGAATTATGCTGTTGGCAAAGAACATTGAAAGTATCATGGACAACCAGAAAAACAAATATGTTATAAAAGAAGTACAGCCAGAATGTTCCTTAGAAGCTAGGATGGTGAGACTTCATCACTCAGTCCCTGGAGAAGGACATCATAGTTAGTAAAGTGGAGGGTCAGTGAAAAATGGGAAAACCCCCAATAAGATTGGCACAGTGGCAACAGCAATGGGCTCAAGGTACCAACGATTGTTATGTTCATGCAGGACCAGAGAACATTTCATTCTGTTGTGCATAAAGTCACTATGAATCAGTACTAACTCCATGGCAGCTAACAAGAACAAAAATAACAATTGTGCTCCCGAGGAATCTGTACATAGACCAAGAGGCAGTTGGTAGAACAGAAAAAGGGAGTGCTGAATAGTTTAAAAACCTATATAGGGTTTCGGAGAGTAACCAATCGATTTGAAACACCAACTTTGGGTTACCAGTCCTGTGCTTATCCTACAGTGCTACAACAGTGTTCACATATGCATTTACCATGTATGTGTTATTGGTTAAGTGACTACACATACACGTACTAGAAAAGAGAATGACATTCTTTTAGACTCATCATACTTAACTCTGAGAACTACAACGCTTAGAGAGAAATGCTTCTTAGTCATGCTAAGGGTTTCCGATATACCTGACACTTAATCTGGTGATACAGACAACGGAAAGATTAATAATACAGGGGCCCCTACCTTCCATGAACTTTCACTATGTTATTAGGCCATTAGCTCGTTGTGTGCCTGCTGTGTGTCATTAATTTCTTTATCCTAACACCTAACAGTACAGAGTTCAAATGCGTATTAAATAAATACATAAGAAATAAACCAATAGAGTGGAAAGCAAGTAAGCAAAATAAATACACAAAACACACAGATTTGGGCAGGACAACATTAGCAATAGCTGGATTTATGAGAGCCCAGGAAATAGAACCAATGTTTAAAATCTCAAGATACTTCACTTAAAAATCAGAAAACTGCAGATTTTCTAAAATGAAGAAATGAGGGCTACTAAAATTAGCCTCACCTAGGTGAGAGAAATCACCTGCTTAGGATAACAGAATAAGTGGAATCCCCCTTATGTAAACTTGCAAAAGGATGGCCTTGGCTGTGTTTCCCGGGGCTTCCTGAGAAGTAATCAGCCTGGAGCTGTCTACAGGAAGCAGCAGTTCCCAAATGCTCGACACTAGCTGTGTTTTCTCTTGTCATCAGTAGATTGAGAAAAATGTGCGCCATGTAGATGGCTTTTCATAAAGTTAAAAGTCTACAGTCATCACAGCGGACTAGAGCAGAGAGTAAAGCATCCAGCTGATATGAAATGAGGAGAGATGCATAAGAACACCCATACTTGCAGATACTACCCACTTGACTAGAAAAAGAAAGAAGGGGAGGGGGAAGAGTAACATGCTACAATTTGATGAAGTTGACCTATACATATGGATGTACTAGTTTAAAAGAGGGAACAAATCTTTACAGCAAGGATCATTCCCACCCCCTCTGTACGCAGGGTTGACAGGGATGGGCAACTTAGATATTAGGTACCCAAAATGGTGGGGGTGGGGAGCAACAAAGGCACAAAGTGACTGGCTTTCAAGTGGGAACTCAGATTCAGAGGGTGTGGGGTAAAGCAGACTCTCCGCTGAGTGGTCTCCAACCTGTCTGGACAGGGCTGGTGAAAGGAGATGGGGATAAGACTCTTGATGTTCAATAGTGAATAATTGCTATCAGGGCTGATTGTGAATGTTGCAAATGTAAAACTAGACATATTGTAACAAAAGGAGGGCAATGGTTGATCTTGCAGTCCAAGATTGGAGGACACTGGGACCATCAAGCGCAGAGTGTGGGACCCTGTCCAGAGAAGCAGGGACACCAGAGATGGAGGCAGAGATGATGACATGGAGAGACCAAGTGGCTGGGACTCTAGACTGAAGGACAGAGAGGGGCTGTGTGCTGGTGGCTGGGGTGCTGGCGTGCAAGGTGTAGCCTTTGATTGTTTGAATGATTATATATTCCTGAGTGCTTTGGTGTACATCCAAAAAAATCCAAAAAACATAGGGCTTGGAAGCAAATGCTGTTGAAGGATGATGCATGGAAGGGATTGTAATCATTGCAATTAAATGAAACACAATAGGATAAATGTAAAGCTGATGTTTTCCTGTGTAAACTATCACTCAATTCACAATAAAAACTTAAAAAAAAGAAAAGTTAGGATGTCTACTTAACACCATGCAAGTAAGCTAAAGAGCCTAAAATCAAACACAGGTGTGTCTTGATATCAGCGTTCATGGATTCATATTCTCCACTGTTGTTGTTGTTATGTGCTGTCAGGTTGGTTTCGAGTCATAGTGCCCCTATATAGGGTTTCCAAGGAGCAATTGGTGGGTTTGAACCACTTACCTTGTGGTCAGCAGTCCGGTGCTGATCCTAGAGCACCACACCAGTAGTCCAGCAGTCTTAATATTATTAATAATATTCTCACCTAGTTTCAGGATGAAAAGAGAGTCTACACTTCAGTGATCAATGTCAGAAAAATTCTAACCTGTTGGATGCAATGTATATACATTTCTTCTTTTTGTACTCAAAGTCGTATTATAAAAACAAAATATGAGGAGGCTTCAAAAAGTTCGTGGAAAAAATGGGATTAAAAATATAATGGAATTTTTCTGTGAGCATCTTGAAATCCTCTTTTAAACAGCCACACAAAATAATAGCAGCAAATATAGGTTTAAGAACAAAATGGGAAACAAACAGGATGTGGTGTTGAGATTTTTATCTTAACAAAATTAGAATTTACAGCTTACATTGACAAATTTATATTTGAAGACCTGAATTGTTAGAGATTTTTTATCTCTATAATAAAATGTTTGTAAATCACCTAGATTTTCTAAAGAAAACCCTGTTTTTAATATAGGCGGCTAACTGGAAGGTTAGGGTTAGACTCCATCATGTACCTCCATGGGACAAATGCCTGAAGACCTGCTTTTATAAAGATTGGTGTTGCTGTTTAATGCCACCGATTCAATTCTGACTCATAGCGACTCTTTGTCAACAAAATGAAGCACAGCTTCACAATCATTGCTATGTTGGAACCTATTGGTGCAGCCATTCTGCCAAAAATGCTGAGGACTTTCATAATTTTTCTGACCCTCAACTGTACCAAACCTTTACTGATGACATGCTCAAAGTACTTTTGACAAAGTCTTGCTAGCCTCACTAAGGAGCAACTTAGACATTGGCTACCCAAAATGGGGGTGGGGGGTGGAGCTATAAAGGCAAGAAGTGACTGGCTTACAAGTTTTCAAGAGGGAGCCTAGTTCCAGATGGGGTGGGGGAAGACAAAATCACCACTGAATGATTTCTAATCTGTTGGGACCGGGCTGGCAAAAGGACATGGGGATAAGACTCTAGTGGTACAATAGTGAATAATTACCTTCAGGACTAACTATGAGGGTAGGAAATATAGAGGTAGATGTTTTTTGACAAAAGGAGGAGAGTGATTGATTTTGCAGCCCAGGAGTGGAGGTCCCTGGGACCATCAATTGAGAAGAACAGAGAAGCAGTGATGCCAGGGATGGAGACAGAGATGATGACAGATGGAACAGCTGGGGACACTGGACTCAGGAAGGTAGAAGGGCTATGTGCTGACCGCTGGGAGGCAGGCCTGTGGGTGTATCCTTTGGTTATTTGATGATGCATGGAGGGGATTGTAGTCATTGCAATGACACAAAATACAATAGGATGAGTGTAAAGCTGATATTCTCCCATGTAAACCTCACAATAAAACTTAAAAAAAAAAAAAAAGTCTACAGCCATAACACCTTGAATACACCTTCTCTCATCTGATCTCCAAAGGTAAGCAGTGTCAGGCCAGGTGAGTACTGGAATGGGAGACCACCTGGGAATACCGGGCGCTGTAGGCTTTTTGCAGTCCAGGTGTGGTGCTGCAGGTCAGTGTGCTGGACTGCAAATTTGGTTTGAACTGCAAGGTCATTGTTTCAAGCTCACCAGCTGCTCTTTGGAAACCCTATACAGGGTTGCTTTGGGTCGGAAGTGACTCAAAGTCACTTAACAACAACAAAAGTATTTAACTGAAAGAACAATTTCTTTTTGGAAGAGTATGCAGTCAAAAAGGTGATATTAAAAGCCTTCTCTATGAGGAAATCTTGAAGGCATATCTTACTCTTATTTTATTGTTGTTAATTGGACAAGAAACAGCATAAAAAATGTTGGCAACCAAAAAAAAAAAATCTCAGGAATTTCTCTTTGCTTCTTCACTTTGAAATGTGAAAGTTGGAACCATTTACAAAGACTAGATGCAACTAGATAAGGCATGCCACCATGAACTGAACTCCAGCTTTTTCACTATGTATTTATCTACTTATTTGGTTTTGGATAATGTGCTAATGCCTTTGATTAAATCCTCGTATGAGAATTTAGCCCATTCCCACACAATTACTCTTTTTTATTTTATTAATTCATCAATTGTGTGTGTGTGTGTGTGTATGTGTGTGTGTGTGGGCATGGGGGTTGCATTAGCAAATACAAGCCTCTGATTTATGATCAAAGACTAACTCTGGGTGGAGGGCTATTTATGAAATTCTCAGAGAGCAGAAGATTGAGTGAGGGTGCGGAAGTGAAATGGAGGACACATTGGTGCATTAGAGATGAGGAAGTAGAGACAGTGAATATATGAGAGGTACTGGTCATTAGACCAGTTAGACCTGTAGAAGGTCCTTGTTGGTTAGGTACTTGTAAGTGTCACCCAATTGAACTGAGGAAAATATTGCTCTTTCGGTCATAAGGCTATGGGGTATGGGGAACAGGTAACAGGTAAGAAAGACAGCTACAGAGGAGGAAAAAAGACATGTCCCTCCTTGTAAAGTAAGTTGGGGACTTCAGTTCATAAAGGACTACCCTCAGCCACCACAGTAGCCTGCTATTTCTACAGTTCTGTTCTCCTAGCCTCTCTGACATATGTGATTTTAGTTGACTCTGCTAAATTCTGTAAAGCTTCTCCACCCAAATTTAACCTCTACTTCTCTGGAGTTCCATCAACACATGCATGTGGGCTGGCCCTGGGCAAAGTTGTGGAAGGGAGCCCATTAGTTTGTATTCTAGACTTTTGTACTTTTTCATTTCCTCTAGGATGATGACAGTTCTCCAGTTTCCTTCTTCTTATTGTTGTTAAGTACCATCTAGTTGGTT
Organism: Chrysochloris asiatica; assembly: GCF_000296735.1. NCBI lineage: Eukaryota > Metazoa > Chordata > Mammalia > Afrosoricida > Chrysochloridae > Chrysochloris > Chrysochloris asiatica. The sequence continues at coordinate 16,038,487 of NW_006408574.1, forward strand.
CCGATTCATAGCAATTCTGTGTAAATTGCTACAATTTGATAAACTTGACCTATAATTATAGATATAGTAACTCAAAATACCAACTGAGAGAGAAGGAGTCTTCACATCAAGTATCAATCCTATCCTCTCTGTATACAGGGTTGATAGTGGCAGGCAACTTAGACACTGGCTACCTAAAATGGGGGGCGGGGGTATGAAGCCCGAGGTAGCTATGTTAGTTTTCAAGAGAGAATTTAGTTTTGGAGTGTGTGAGGGAAGGTAGAATCCCCACCGAATAGTTTTCATCTTGTCTAGACTGATCTGATAAAAAGAGATGGGGATAAGATTCTCACAATTCAATAGTTAGTAATTGTATCAGGACTAATTGTGACTATCACATCTGTAAAGGTAGAAGTTTTGAAGCAAAAAGTGTTAATCTTACAGTTCAGGAACAGAGGATCCTAGGACCATCAAGGGAGA
>NW_006408574.1:16041305-16042306 GCF_000296735.1 Chrysochloris asiatica
TCCTGTATGCTGAGCAAATAATCCCAGAAGCCAGTTTATATGAAGAAGAATATGGCATCAGGATTGGAGGAAGACTCATTAACAACCTGCCATATGTGATGATACAACCTTGCATGCTGGAAGCAAAAAGTGCTTAAGGGCAGTAGAGAAAGCCAGGTAGGGATATCTACATGGTGGAGGGACTGGGAACTCACAGAGGAAGCACTCACAGAACAACTCTGAGCTCCGGATCTACCATAAGGTACAGCACGTCAGTTTCCCACACTTGCAAGTGAAAAAATCATGATATTAAGGAGAATACTGCGAGTTAGGAATCTGGAGACGGAATTCCTTCTGCAGCCAACCTGCCCTGTCAGTTTAGAGGGCGGGGCTATAGCAGACCGTCTCAGGGTACTGGCACTAAAAGCTGTGCAGGGACATTTGCAAAAAGAGGCACAGGAGACTCTACAAATTTCTTCCTCCTTTTCCCTGTGGCACCTTCTTTGCCCAGCCTGGACCCGATCTGGCGGGTGGGTGTGCACCTCCCCACCCCAAAAAAAGAGGTCCAGTACTAACCCCACAGTTTCCCCACGGTACAGAGAGAAGGAGTTTGGTGGCTACTTATGATGTCAGCTGCAGACACACAGCCCTAAAATTGACTTGTGTGGGACCCTTGGTGACTGTGTGCTGTGGAGTCGGTTCTGACTCCTGGCGACCCTGTGTGGGTTTTCTGAGGCTGTGGGTCTTTGCAGGAGGAGCATAGCACCTTGCCTTTCTCCTGTGGTGTGGCTATTGGTTTCAAGCTTCTGACCTTGTGGTTCGTGGCCCCATTTGTGGCCGCTGCACTACCTGAGCTCCATGTGCAGGACCCTTATAAAACAATCTGTAAAACCCCAACATAAGAGGACTCAACCATCTCAAGAATTGCACTGTGCACACACAGATACATAACTGATCTTCAGAGACAAAAATAGTGAACGATCTTTCTCCCATTAACTTCTCAATATCTACCTGTACATCTC
>NW_006408574.1:16043915-16044390 GCF_000296735.1 Chrysochloris asiatica
CTGGGAGGTCAACCAAAGATGAAAATTATATCAATGTCAAAGAAGGGACAAACCTAGCAACAGAGATCCAGGCGGTGAGGATGTCAGGTAAATTACAGGATATAGTGGATTCTCTTAAATGGAGAGAAAAGTTAGTAGACTATAAGACAACCCCAAAGAAAGTTAATACTTCACAACTTACCATGAAGATGAACTTCTAATCAGAACAAGCAAACATGAAAACTAAGAAGAAACCGACAAGAAATAGCACAAAAAGCACAAACCCAACACAAGAAGGTATGCAGAACAAAAGAACAAATAGCACCACCAAAAAAGTAACAATGTCAGCAAATAATTCATACCTAGCAATAATTACATTGAGGGTCAATGGATTGAATACGCCAGTGAAGAGACAGAGAGTGGCAGAATGGATAAGAAAACAAGACCCTTCAATATGCTGCCTGTAAGAGACACACCTTACACACAAAGACAAAAA
>NW_006408574.1:16046717-16059387 GCF_000296735.1 Chrysochloris asiatica
TTCAGTAGACTTTTGTGAACCTGGCTGGAGCAAACTAGAGAAGAGCCAAGGAAAAGATTAATTTGATTAACAATGAGGCCAAGTAGAAAGAAATCAATTCTTAGTCTGACTTCATACTCTTGACCTGATTCATTATTTATAGTGTTTCATTTATGGTATGTATTTATTTTGTTTACTACAGGCTTAGCAAAAAGCATTCATCAAGCAAGTGGTAGAAATTCAGTATTTCATTGATGCCTGTGTTTATCTTTTTACTCAAAAACTTATTTCCAGCATGACATTTTATGCTATTATAAAATTGTATAGTATCTCTTCCTTCTACCTGTAATTATTATTTTTGAAAAGTGACTATAAAATATTTACTTCAGTTAAAAAACCTTCCCATTTGTATCACTCTGTTGTTATTAAATACTGTGGAGTTGCTTCTGACTCATAGCAGCCGTGATTAGGGTTTCTGAGACATACATCTTTATTGAAGCAGAAAGCCTCACCTTTCTCCCAAGGAACAGTTGGTGGGCTCAAACCACTGACTTTCTGATTCCCAGTCCAATGCTTATCCTATGGAGCCACGAACTCCCTTGTATTTCTTCTTCTTCTTCTTGTTAAGTGCTGTTGAGTTGGTTCCAACTCATAGTGACCCTGTAAAGGGTTTCTGAGGAGTGGCTGGTGAGTTTGTTGTTGTTGTTAAATGCAGTCACACCATTTCCAACCCATAGTGATCCTGTATAGGGTTTCCAAATAGCGCCTGGTAAGCTTGATCTACCGACCTTGCAGTTCAAACCGATTTTGCAGTTCAGCGCATTAACCACAGTGCCACATCAGGCTGATGAGTTTAAAAGACCCTTATTTGACTATTTTCTAGCGTAGTGGTTAGGAGTCAGGCTGCTAACCTCAAAGTCAGCAGTTCAAAACTACCAGCCATTCTTAGGAAGAAAGATGAAGCTTTCTGTTCCATAAAGATTTACAGCCTCAGAAACCCTATGCAGGGTCACTGTGAGTCTATGAGTCAGACTGACTCCATGGTACACCACCACCACCACCATTTGGCTATTTTGGATGTGGTTATGGTGTTTTAGCTCTGGTAGGTGTAGTCAGCCTATTTCTCTGGAGCAGGCCCCCTGGTGGCCCACTGATTAAAGCACTCAGCTGCTCAATGAAAGGTTATCAGTCTTAACCCACCATTCTCCCAGGGAGAATCATGTAGCATTCAGCTTCCTAGTGCTTGGAAACACTCTGGTGTACTTCTAATCTGCCCTATGGGATTGCTATGAATCCAAAATTACTTAGCAACAGTGAGTTTGTTTCATTTTTTTTGGAATACAACCAAGAGTCATCTTATTTTTTTAAAAAAAATACCTACATTTTTTGGTATTTCTTTAAACACCTATAAGATCTAGGTGTTTTTCAAGCACAGAGATCTATCTATCTTTAAGACAATTCTAATCAAGATCATTTTAATTTTCTTTTTATTTTGTTTCTGAACTATGACAAACACTGGACTGCCAACCACAAGGTAGACAGTTGGAGGCCACTTCATCCGAGAACAATGAGGCTTTTTGCTCCGGTAAAGATGTAAAGCCTAAAAACCTTATAGAGGGTCACTATGAGTCTGAACCAACTAGATTTGTTGTTGTGAAGTGCCGTAGAATCAATTCCGACCCATAGCGACCCTGTATAGGGTTTCCGAAGAGCATCAGGTGAGCTGGAACAGCCAACCTTGCAGTTAAAACGGCTTTTGCAGTCTGGCGCATTAACCCGCAGTGTCACACCAGATAGACACACATAAACCTTAGAGTTTTGAGGATGGGGTACCAGAGACCCCAACTTTACAGTTCCATCAATCCATTGTTAAGAAAAGAAACCAAAATGAATTGCGGATGAAGCATACATCAATAAAGTTCTCATATTTTATTGGAAGGGAAATCAATGATGATTGTTGTTTTTGTTATGTGCTATCTAGTTGGTTCACGGTACATAACAACAACAAAGGAGATCTGGTGTGGTGTTGCGGGTTAATGCGCCAGACTACAAAGCCGTTTGAACTGCAAGGTGGATGGTTCAAACTCACCAGCTGCTCCTCGGAAACCCTATACAGGGTCTCTATGGGTCAGAACCGACTCGACGGCACTTAACAACAACAGCAGTGATTAAACGTTACAGTTCAACTAGAACTCTAAAATGAATCTACTCTGTATCGGGAGTTTCATTTTCCAGTAAGAGGAACTTGAAGTCGTTCTTGTTGGAGTATGTTCGCTTGGAAGAACCTGTGTTTTCTTTTGAGCAATTAAGTACTATAGGAAGGTCACAACCACAGGGCTTCTATTCTTCCACTCATTGAAATCAGAGGGACAATTAAAGTTTCAGCAGTTGAAAATTACCCACTAATTAGAACGGGAAGCCAGAAGCCATGAAGTACAGGTGATAACCATAAATCAGAACAATTAGTCTATCTCAAAAAACAACACGATCAAATTGTCGTCACCATACCGGTGCTCATTTAACCTGGCGTGGCAATGTTTTTCCACTTTTGGGGAGATCACCCTGTACAGAAGGAACCTGGTTCTAGCAGGTATGCATCCCTCGCAATTATTTCTTCCTTTAAGGAGATGTTGGTACGCTGGTGTGTGTTGTTTTTACTGCAACTCTTGGATTTGAAGAGGAAAAATGTAACATTAAAAATGTGAATTTTCCTAATGATAATGCCACATTTTCAATGAGAAAGGTAGAAAATAAACATCGGAAAATATATTGAGTTATTTATTTTTTTATTCTGGTTGATATTGACACTAGCTCATTACGTAAATATTATTTCATTGTAATACTGTCCTTTGGAATATATTAAACTGCTCAGAAGTGGATAAGAGCATTTATTATACAGAAAAAACTTTCAGTATTCCTCCAAATCATTAATCAAAACCTTTCTTTATTTTCACATATTCCTGTGCAGTTTTAGGTAGTGAAGTATTACAAGTGCACATACAATGAAAAAAAGTAATATAAAGGTAAATATATACCAATGCTGCTGTGCTCCTAGCAGTGTAGTAATTTTATCACTCATTATTCCTACAGGTTAGAAGCGTAAGGCATGTTACTCTGCTAGAAAAAATAGCCAATTTTTTAATTTTCATTTTTTTATTAGTAAATTCAAAGATTCAGCAAGAAAACAAAGCAAATAGCCTTTTGAAATGCAGATCTGAATTATTTGCACATTAAATTACAACACTGCTTTCATTAGATCCTCTTGAAACTCAAGTGGGACACATGCACGTACATTCTACATTCTAATGGATTAGTATGTATGATTTAGGTCATCAAATAATCAGCATTCAGCTTGATTGCAACTTACTAAAAAGATATTCTTTGCTCTTTACCTCTATTTAGTCATAGTAAGAAACCATTTGCATCCATTTGATAAATTAGTTAAAATAAATATTCTATGTTCTCTGAGCCTATAGCTAAAGCAAATCAAAGAGAAAAAAGGAAAACTTTGGGAGAGACATTGGTTTTGTGATTCTCTATGGTTGACTTCTGGCGTGGCACTGTATGATAAGCATTGGACTGCTAATCACAAGGTTGGTGGTTTAAATCTACCAGCTGTTCCTCAGAAATCCTCTACAGGGTATCTGTGAGTTTGCACCAAATGGACAGTACCTAACAACAACAATGGTAGACTGAAGAGAGCTTCCAATTCATTGGTAATTTTCTAATTGAAAGGTTGACTCTAATTCCCAACCCTTGTATCTGGATTAGCATTACTGACTTATTTGAATGGAAGAATGCAATGAAAATTATGTTTTAGGACTTTCTAGGCACCCCAGAGAAATACTGGGGCTTCAGTATTACAGTTTCTACTTGGGTCTGTTGGAACACTCTCTAGGGAGTCAGCATGTGAGGGGTGTGACCACCTGAGGCAATGGAATCAATGTGAACATTTTTTAATGGTACTTTTGATGATCTAAAAATTCATCTTGCATACTTGGTTGCATTGTAGGTCAAGTACTGTTCAGTAAACATTTCCAGAATTACGTATGACAGTTAATATTTCATAACGGTTTCTTCATTCTCATGCTGATGGATTTTTGCTGTTGAATTATTATAAATGAATTAGAATTTGAGAAGAATTTTGAAATGTAGAATTATACATTTTCCATTATGATTAGTTTAATTAGATGTAGAATTAAACCAAAGAAATATGTCAAGGCTAAAATCTAATATTTTGAAATATGATAATGTTCAAATAAAAAACTAAATTTTCTCTTTTTATATTAAAACACTCTCAGTAGCATTAACATAAAATACCAAGTTTTTTTTTAATGTTTTATTTTACATTTGCCAACAGTGATATAACTCTTATTATCTAAAATAGAATTGCTCTTCCAAGGACTTGAGGTCTTTGCTATCCATGGTCTTAGAAGCATATAATATAATATTAATAGTGGTTATGATAATTAAATTGTCAAATATACCATCCTATTATTTTTAGATTAAAACATATTTTAAGGGAAACATATCAACTTGTATTTAGTGAAAAGTTAATTTAATGACTTTTGTCAGTTTCGTAGTAAATGCTAAAAAAGTTTAAAAAGATCAAAGAGGTTTTATCTTTTCTTTGTTATCTGTGAAGAATGATTTTTTCAATTAAATATTTTTATCAACTTGTCCTACTCCTAAGAAAACCAACTGTAAAATACAAAGCTAATATTTGCTCAATCACATTAAATTACTTTGTTGTCTGCCAGTGATGTCAGGCAAGATAAGGCGAGAGGCAATTGCTTAATGAAACTGTGTGCTAGCTTTCAAAATCTAACCAGCTCTTAGGCCAATGACTTAACCATTCGAGCCCTAGTTTCTTCATATACAATAAGGCCAATAATATCTTCTAATACTGTGGATGTGAGGAATAAGTTTCAGTAATCTAAGTAAAACATAAAGTATAGATCTGGGCACATGAATGTTAAATAATGTATTACTATGAATGATACTCCTATTTATCAATATGAATGATACTACATCTATTGCAAATATCACTCCAAAGTTTGTTCTTAATTAATCTGAGGAGATACTGTAGCAAAAGAAAACCACCATTAACAAGTTCTCTTTGAGATCTCTTCTCCAATTTTGCATTATATGTTTTGGGAAAAACAACAATTACTCTTTCTCTCATGAACAATTTTGATTATTACATAGTATTTCAATGCAATGATCACGATTCATGCAAACACCAACTTACCTTTATTTCTATACCAATAACACACAGAGTATACACTTTTGCAAACAACACAAACCCCTCACTTTAGTTTCCTATGCACATTACATGCTTATATATATGTGCACATTATTTATGCAGGCATGTTACATGCACACATATGAAATGACATAGGAATTTTTCTTCCAATTCATTATTAAATGCTAAAATAAGTAAATATTTTTACTAAATGGTTACTTCCAGTTGTTATGTACATCACTATAAATTTGCTAATCTTAAAAAAACCTAATTGTGTACCCAAGTATTTTATCAAAGACAAATCTAAACATATAACGCAAAGCCTGTCTATGGGTGGGATACAGGGGCGGAGGTTAGGTAGTAAAGGAAGAGGAGAAGTATATAGAACGAAATTAAAATAAAGATTTAATTAATAGTTGTTGTTGTTAAGTGCCTTTGAGTCATTTCTGACTAATAGCAACCCTGGATAGGGTTTCTGAGGAGCGGCTGATAAGTTTGAACTGCTGACCTCGATTATTCGATTGGGCTTCATTCTGCTCTATAAAGGACAATTATTGTAATTTATATAGTTTTTGTCCACCCAATCAATGGTCCCACATCAATTAATTTTAAAATTCCTTAGGCCCTACTATTTGTTGTTCTTAAGCACCATAGAGTCAGTTAAGACTACCAGCGACCATGTATAGGGCTTCTGAGAAGCTGCTTGTGGGTTTGAACTCCTGACCTTGTGGTTAGCAGTTCAGTGCTTATCTTATAATGCCAAACTGGGACTCCTGCTTGGCTATTGTTGTTGTGTGTTTTTGAGTCAGTTCTGATTCATAGCAACGTTGTACAGGGTTTCCAAGAGTGGCTCATGGGCTTGAATTGCCAGCCTTGTGGTTAGCAGTCCAGTGTTTATCCTACAGTGCCACACCAGGGCTTTGAGACATTTGCCTATGAGAGTTCTCTATTTTTTCCTCTTGAAAGTCAATTTTTACTTTTCACGGATACATTTCTGCCTGGAAGAAATTTGTTCATCCTCCATTCCACCTCCTTTAATTAGTAATGTAAGAGAAATATCTTATGACCCTAAGGAACAGGTAAGTTCTAAGTCTCATCCAGAGGTCACTAAGAACTGGTACTCTTAATGCCTGGGGTTGGTGTGTACATTTTAGCTATATTGTACTCCTGATGTTCATGAGCACTAATGTGTCTTAGGAAATTCCAAGAAAAATATGCTTAGAGAAAGTTCTACAATAATAAGCCCCAATTTTTATTAAGTTGTGGACATTTATCAGATATGAATTTACTCTTACTCTACCCAGAGATTTTCTCCCCGCTGGTGATTCCACTTTCTGCTATTTTCATTGATCCGGGCCATCACAGGTGAAAGATAAGGAGACAAAGAAGTTACCAATTATTAGATTGCCCTCAAATGATTCAAGGTCATGGAAAAGTTTAGTGAAATTATGTAACTACATGGTTTTCCAAGCCACTAATTCAGAATGCCATTGAAGACAACATGGTATATTTTCTGTATTTCTATTAGTTGAAACCTCATTTGAATTAAAATTAAAAATAAAACTTTAATTAAATACAAAACTATTTAAATAATAATTTCATTAAATAAGAGCCTTTTCTTCCCTTCTGCCAATTGCAGGAGATTTTTATGGTACCCTTACCCAAATGTCAACTTTATGGGTTTTATTATATAACATCAAGTATACCATGAGCTTCATGAGTACAGTAATTGAATCGTTTCACATCTGTATCTTGAGTGTCTGGTACCTAGTGAGCAAACAATATACATGTTAATTTCTTGACTGAATGAATGTCAAGAGTCTATGAACTTATAAACATTTCCTTACTCTGAATAAATTGGCATTTAAACTGGTAAGGTAAGAGCATGTCTTTTTGCAGAGGTCCAAATGTCAAAACAAACAGAGTGGTATTAAGAAAAAAATGTTTAGTCATGTTTGCCTCTGATTCCATTACAATTTTCTTGATTCCTGCTTTATTTCTATTTATCTATCTATTTGTGTTGTCTGTTTTGAAATATTCCTCTTCATTTTTTAAATAAAACATCAGAATGTATTTTACTAAATGTCATTGATAAGAAGGCATCAACCATTATGACTTTTACAGCATTCTTAATAATCATTGTCTCACATTTGCAATAGCAACATAGTCTGTGTTTCCTTTCACTGTTATAACACCATTGAAAGACTGTATGTAACTAAATTTAACAACGAAGTCAACACTCAGGTAGTAAACTGTAGACCACAATAGCAAAAAAAACTAAAAATAAAACTGATAAATTACTATAAAACAAAAAAATGTATAATGAGCTATTTTGATTTATGATATTCATTTCCATTTCACATAAGCAATCTATCTTAATACATACTACAAAACCTTGCATCTGCTTTATTAAGTAGTACATTTCACGTTCCACTGTTCTAAAAGGGGAAAGACAGAATTTGTGTAATGTAGCAGATCGTTTCTGTTCATCAGAAGTTAAGATTTAAACATATTTTTAAAGGACACAGATAAAAGTACTTTTGTTCTGTATCATGGACTTCTGTGCAATAATCTCCATTTACATCGTCACCAAACACAAAACCAAACCCAGTGCCATGAAGTCAAAGTAGATTTCAAATGAACTGTAGGACGGAGTAGAACAGCCCCCGAGGGTTTCCAAGTCTATAAATCTCTACAGATACAGACTGCCTCATCGTTCTCCAATGGAGCAGCTGGTGGATTTGAACAACTGATCTTTCCTTTAGCGCTGAATGCTTAGCCATTGCACAGCCAGATCTTTATTTTTACAGGACCCCAAACCACAGATATTGAGTTCATTTTAACTCAGAGTGACCCGATATAGAGTTTCTGAGACTGTAAATCTTTACAGGAGCACACAGCCTCATAGTTCCTCTGTGAAGTAGCTGGTGGGTTTGAACAGCCAACCTTGCAGTTAGCAGCCCAATACCAATGCACTGTGCTACCAGGGCTCCTTATTTAAAAATAAGTAATAGTCGGTCATTAAATCATATTTTGAAGGTTAATGTCAGAATTTTTATCATCACTGGTTGAATTTTCCATTGTTATACATGAGTATGTGCTGGAAGTATAAACACCAATTTACAGAATACAAAAATAGAGTGTGCTGGTCTGGTTTAAGGAGCTCTGGTAGCGTAGTGGTTACAAATTGGGCTGCTAACCTCAAGGTCAGCAGTTCGAAACTACCAGCCAGTCCACAGGAGAAAGATAAGCCTTTCTGCTCCCGTAAAGATTTACAGCCTCGGAAACCCTGTGCAATGTCATTATCAGTCAGAACCGACTCCACAGTACTTAACAACAGTCTGGTTCCGGGGTGGGGAAAGCAAAGACAGACAGTGAAATATCCTCACCAAACCCCCCCCCTAAAAAAAAAAGCAGAGCAGTCCACAGAAAAACTTCGGAGCTTTGGGTCTTGTTTAAGGTTCCGGATGCCAGTTCCCCACGCCCACTGAGAAGAAATCTACAGGTGGAAGCAAAATACGGTGATTTCTGAATTGACCCAGCTGCAGCTGCTGGCAGCCAGAAGTCCTCAGGCCGGAGAGCTGGGTCACAGCCAAGCAGAGGCAGGACCCAGTTCTAGAAGCCACCACGGAGCTGCACTTCTGAAGGGAGAAGTGTGACTGACTTTTCATCTTTCACTTTTCATTTTTCACATCTCTCTCTTCACCCTGATCACGCCCTCACTGCACAGCCCGGAGGCCTTCAGGCGGGCGGGAGGACACCCCCAAAAGGGTCCAGCATTGCAACAGAAGTTTTCCAACCACCACAGCGAGGAAACCCATAGGCTGCTGCTTATGATATTTTGACCCTGGTGACCCACGCTATAGTTGACCTAGGCAGGACCCTTTGCACAGCGAAGGACAGTGAACAGTGTCAATCACAATTTTATTTTTGTTTTTGTTAGGTGGTTCCTGTCTCTGCTTTTATATTATTTCAGTCTTTGGTCCTTATGGCCTTACTCTTCTCCCAGGAGTGGGAGCAGCAACAGTGCTCATATAGCCAAGATAAAATCATACCCTGTATACCCCATCATTTGGACAATAGACTACATGAACAAGCAAGATGTTCCCCAGGGAGTCTTCAAGGAAAGTGGTCAGGTCCCCTCAAGGCAAACCCCCTTACAAGACTGAAACTTAAATGGAATACACTAGCAGGCATGTGGTCCTGCTGCTTACCACATTGGTCACCAATAAGGGGAAGAGAGGGAAAAACAGCACTGAAGTTGTGAACTAAGTCTGACCACATTCAATAGTCTCCTGTTAACCTGGACTGAGACCTGGTTAACCTGCAGTATGATGAAACCTAGGGACTCCTGGGCCCAGGAGCAGGGACATGGCCCCAGAGGACTAGAATAGATTGTGAAGCATCCATCTGATATAAAGAGAGGGGTGGGGTTGGGGGGGTGCACAAGAACACCCATACTTGCAGATAGTACCAATCTGATCTGGCATCAATGGCTGGATGATCAGAACACGACTAGAGGAAGAAAGAAGAGGGAAGAAAAAAAAAAAGAGGAGTAGAGGAGTAACCCATTATAAGTGGATGATCTTGATCTATGCTTGTGGATGCAGTCTGAAAAAGGAGCAGTCAAGTCTCTACAATGAGGATCATTCCAACCCCCTTGGTACACAGGGTCAACAGGGAGGGGGAACTTAGACATTGGCTACCCAAAATGGGGGGACTACAAAGGCAAGTCTGTTCATCCATGTAAACTAACACATAATTCACAATAAAAACTTAAAAAAAAAATAGACTCCGCTATTTCTGTATTGTTACATGAATTTATATACACTTTTATGAAAGAATATTCTACTTTAAAAATACAAACAGTCATCATCAAGTCAATTCCAACTCATGACAACGCCAGGTGTGTGAAAGTAGAACTGTGCTCTATGGGGTTTTTCTTATTATTTAATGTTGGGTCCTTAATTATAATTTAAAAAAAAACCTTTTATTGTGAATTGAGTGGAGGTTTACATTCAACAAATCATACACTTGGTTTCATCTTAGTGGCTGGAAGCCCCTGAATGTAACATCACTTCTCCCACTTAAGCCTATGCTTCTTGTTAACATTCCTCCTCCTTTTCCAACACTTCTGAACTTTCTCCTTTGGTAAATGCTGCCCTTTTGATCTTGACTGGTTGACAATTTTATGGTGTGTGTACCTCACTAGTGTTGTTGTTCCCTCTGTAAGAACCTATCTCTTCTTGGCAGAACATTGGGTCATGGGGATGAGTTCAGTTACAGACTTGAAGAGTGACCCAGAGTTGAAGAGTGACCCAGAGGCATAGTCATGGTTCCATCCATCTCTGTTTGATCAGGAAGCCTGGTCTTTTTATAACTATGAGTTGCTTTCCATCTTTCCTCCCACTCTATGCAGGATCTTCCAATATGATCCTTTTCATAGCAGTTGGTAGTGGTAGCCAGTCACCATCTAATTCTTGTAGTCTCAAGGTCATTGAACTGATGATCATATGGTCCATTAGACTAATGATTTACAAGTGACTTCAAATGTCATCACTTTTCTTTCCTCCAAAGAAAGAAAGCTATGCCTTAGATGTCTGCTCATGATCTTCTGAAAGGTTTTCAACGTTAATTTTTCAGAAGTCGATCACCAGGCCTTTCTTCTGAGGAGCCTCAGGGTGGTTTCCTACCACCAACTTTTGAGGAAAAGAAATCTTGCTGATTACATCCAAGTAGATTATTATTTTTCCAGGTGGATTGCTTAGCCTCTTGTGTAAATTAGATTAGAATGGATGTTTACCACCACTGCTATGAATACAATTATGCTATCTAGGTTGACAGATCAGTGTATGTTTGGTTTATGTGCATAGCAAATGCTTATAGTAGAACATCTTAATGCTCTTTACTATAATGTATGAAGTGCATTGTTGTTGTTTTTAAGTGCTGTTACGTCCGTTCTGACTTAGAGTGGCCCTGTAAAGAGTTTATCAGTCTTTATGTGAGCAGAGAGCCTCATTTTTCTCCTACATAGTGGCTGATAGGGCTCAAACTGCAGATCCTCTAGTTAAAAATCCAGTTGTTGTTTTTGTTAAGTGGCATCAATTATGTTCCAACTCATAATGACAATCTTCGGGGAACCAGAAAGTTTCATCTTTCTCACATGGAGTGGCTAGTGGGCTTGAACCACTGACCTTGTGGTTTGCAGTCCAGTACTTATCCTACAGAGCCCCCGTGCTCCCATAGGAGGCGTTGTTGTTGTTAAGTGCCATCGTGTCAGTTCTGACTCCTGTATAGGGTTTCCGAGAAGCAGCTGGTGAACTTGAACAGCTGACACTGTGATTTATACCAACTTTGCAGTTTAGTACGTGAACCAACAGCACCACCCTAGGACTCCATAGGAGGGGTATGGCTCCATCTTTCCATTACACAGACAAAAATTAAATGAAGATTCCAGTAACTTGACTCCTTCACAGAGTTCATCAATAGCAGAAGTGTGAGAAATAACTCTTGTTGATGTGGGCCATCTTCAGGACTGAGGGGAGTCTTGAAAGTAGCAGGTTATCATAACAAACAGAGCTCCATGCACTGGAGGGGGAGAACTAGGTTAACTAGCTAGGAACTATAAAGTAAGAATACACCCATCAAGGAAATAAGGGGAAGTTCATGAGGAAAGGGGGAAACTAACTTTAAAGGAGAATGCTCCCCATAACGACTAGTAGGCAATGTTCAGCAGGAGACTGTACACCCCATAACACCCCCTAAAAGAGGAACTAAAGGAGGAGCTTTTTTGAGACAGGGAAATAAAACTGTTTGTGGGCTAGCCATGCAGCACATCTGCCTGTGTCTATTGGGTTGGGCACCTGATTTTGCAAAATCAAATAAAAAAAACCTCACTAGCAAAAAATGAGTACAGATTGAAGTACTTGAGCATTTGTCAGTATGGACAACGTTTCTCACAGAAGGAAGACAAAAACGCAGATTTCTGGAATTTAAATCATAGACTTTTTCTTCACATCAAGAGGTAACTATAACGGGCAAAGGAGAATAAGAAGTGTACCAAAGACTTAGTTAGGTCAACAATAATTTGATTCCCAGTATTTGATTATGGCTTAAAAGTTAGGAAGCAGCTGAGTGAATTTGAAATGTTGTTTCTTTTCGTCATTCTGTCTTCATTCAAATATTTTGTATTGTCAATGCCTCTGGGATTTTTTTTTCCTTTTGCTTTGATACTTTTTTTGATTAAAAAAAAAAAGACTCCTAAGAAAACTTTACTAAAAGGAAATTTTAACATAATTCTAATTTTATTTTTACATTGCCTTCTAGACTTTGTTTTGTTTTCTTGATTATGCAAAGGCTTTCAACTGTGTGGATCATGACAAGCTATGGACAACACTGAGGAGAGTGTGTATTTCAGAACACTTAATACTGCTCATGATGAACCTG
>NW_006408574.1:16066063-16075763 GCF_000296735.1 Chrysochloris asiatica
AAAAAAATGTTTCCTCTTACTTCTGGTTTCCTTTATTAATGCACATGGAAACATAGCCATTTTGACTGCAGAAAGGACCACAGCATTTTCCATTTCTAGAAGTAATCCACAATAACCATAAGGCTGAAGAAAGAAAAGTCAACCAATTTTCACCCCTCTTGCTTGAGTCAAGGAACATAGTGGCAGGCTGACAAGTTTAGGAACATAAACTTTGATTGTGATTTAATAATAAAAAAAAATTACTTTTTTTTCCAGCTCATTAATATTTTTAATTTACACATTGCCAAAAGCATGATGTTCTCTTTCAGTCAGAAGCAAATTAAACCCACAGGGAAGGAGAAATACTACTCTGTGAGAAAAACTTCCTTCCTTAGCTTATCAAGGAAGACATTCCAAAAGACACAAAGCTCAGCTAAATAACATATGCTTTTGTGGTACATTGTCATTCTTGAATATGGATGATGGACTATTATACAAATCGGAGTCCTGGGGTGGTACTGTGGGCTAATGCGCCAGACTGCAAAGTCGTTTGAACTGCAAATTCGGTGGTTCAAGCTCACCAGCTGCTCCTTGGAAACCCTATACAGGGTCACTATGGGTCGGAATTGACTCAAAGGCACTTAACAACAACAACAACATTATACAAATAAGCCAACAAAAGCTTTTTACTTAAAAATAACTGGTATCAGAATAATGCTAATTTTCTTGCTCTGTCTGTTCAAAACTCCATCACATACCAGAAAATCTAAAACAGCCTTTTGAAGACTTGTATGGTGTATGTGGTGCTGGGGGTTAATGTGCTGGACTGCAAGGTCAGTTTAAACCACAAGTTCAGTAGTAGTTCATGCTCACCAGTCCCTCCTCAGAAACCCTATACATGGTTGCTATGGGTTGGAACCGACTAAATGGCACTTAACAACAACAACAATGGTGTGGTACTGTAGGATAAGCACCTGATTGCTAACCACAAAGTCAGAGGTTCAAACTCACCAGCCACTCATCAGAAACCATACATAGGGAATCTATGAGTCAGAACTCACTTTACAGCACTTAACAACAGTAACATTACCTAACTTAAGTGCTTGGGTGGTAAACACGGTTAAGCACCAAGCTGGTAACCCAAAGGCTGATATTTCAAGCCATCCAGATTCTTCCTTGGATGAAAGACTGGTGAGCTGCTTCTGAAAGCTCCAGCCTGGCATGAGTCAGGACCACTTGTTAACAACTGTTTGTCTTTTGCTTTTGTTTCTGTGGTGGCTCCATATGATAAGAATTGGACTGGGAACAACTTGGTCCAAGATTTGAGGTGACCAGCTGCTTCATGGTAGAAAGATGAGGCTTTCTGTTCCCATGAAGATTTAAATCTCCAGAAACCCGATGTGTCGGAACCAACTTGAAGGCAATTAACAACCACCACCACCTAGCGTTCTGAGGAGCCCTGGTAGCATAGTGGATTATAAGTGGGTCACTAGCTGAAAGGTCATCAGTTTGAATCTACCAACTTCCCCATGGGAGAAAGATGAGGCTTTCTACTCCCATAAAGACTACAAAACCTATACAAGGTTGCTAGGAGTTGGAATTGGCTTGGTGGCACACAACCACTACTATCATCAACCTAGCTTTCTAAACATTTCCATAAAATCTTATTTGATGGTATTTACTGATTTAAAATAAAAGGTTATATGGTTGCCATAATGGCAGAAAGAATGGAAAAAAGGAAACCTATGATGAATGAGGAATACACAATACACTAATGAAAAAGTCATTTGCTAAATTAGCCACTAATCTGCTTGTTCAAGTTGACTTGCCCTCATCCCTGAAAAACAATCATGAGATTCATCCCTCATTAATTCATACACAAACTTTAAAATAAAATAATGGAAGTGGGATGGATCACTCTGCTTGATTACAGGCACACTGCACTGCGTTCTTCATTTGACACCTTAGAAACAAAATAAGCATTGCCCTGAAGCTTAGCTCTCCTTGATAATGTCTACATTAATACGTTAATCCTAAAGTTAAGGATTAAAGATATGCACTCTCCTTGTATGCTGTTAAAACCAGATGGAATCAAATACCAAAGCAATTTATTATGGGGAAAGAGGATCAAGGTTCTGATCTTGTCCTAGGTATCTGAGTGATTTGTGTTACTCAAGTACCTAGGACAGCAACTAAAGAGAGTATCTTTGATTGTTTAGAGAGATCTGAGTGGATAACTCATGAAGACTCAGAAAGAAAGTAACAATAGCCGTGGGATTATGCCAACTGAATGAGACAGCGTTCAAAATATAAATTAATGATAGTTCAATAGCCAGGGAGATTAATTTATGGCATTTTTGAGGTCTTTGTACACAACCAAAACCAAAATGCAACTGTGTCTTAAAGGATGGGTGACTTTAGAAATATAAATGCAGAGCATATGAAATGATCCTGTTTTGAAAAGGAGCCTGGTATCACAGAGGTTAAGTACTCATCTGCTAATGTCAGCAGTTCTAACCCACCAGCTGCTCTGTGGAAGAAAGATGTGGCAGTTATCTTTAATAAAGGTTAGTAACTTTGGAAACCCTATAGGGCAATTCTCCTCTAGTGTTTAGGGTCACTGTGAGTTGGAATTGATTTGACAGCAGTGGGTTTGGATTATTTTTTGCTGTTTTTAAATATAAGGTATTATGTAAATAATTTAATTCATGGTCTTCCATGATAGATTTGGAGAAATGAGAAGAGAATATTAATAGAATAATTGTTCACCAAGATGCTAACATAGTTCAATAACATTATGGCCACAGTCTGTAATTTGAGACTATTTTGTGGCTTTTTCTTTAATCATAGGATTTCTTCTTCATCCTGAGTTTCCACTATAGAAGCATGGGGATGCTTTCAAAAGAACTTCCAAGAAAGTAGATTATATTCTGTACTTCTAGACACCAGCAAGGTGAACTTTCACTTTCTTAAGTTTCATCTCCAAACTCAAATGTCTTATGCCTTTAAAAAGCTATAGCAAATATAGAGTGGTGGTTGTTGTTGTGTGCCATCGTGTCATTTATGATTCCTGGAGACACTGTATTGGGTTTCCAAGTAGTGGTTAGTGAGTTTAAAAGGGAAAATCTCACCAGCCTGGCTTCTAAGGAGGACTGTGGCTCTACTCTTACATGTTGCTGTTAAATGCCATAGAATCAGTTTCAACTCATAGCGACCCTGTCTAGTATTTCTCGGGAGCAGCTAGTGGGTTTGAACCAGAAACTTTGGGCTTCAAATTCACATTTGGTCCAGTGCATCATCCTGCAGGATCACACCAGGACTCTTACATAGAATCACTTTTTGTTGTTGCTGTTGTTAAGTGCCGTGAAGTCGGTTCCAACTCGTAACAACCCTGTATAGGGTTTAGAGGAGCAGATGGTAAGCTTAAACCGCTGATCTTGCAGTTCAAACCGACTTTACAGTCCAGCGCATCAACCCACAGCACCACAGTTTTTACATCTAACTAAATGCTGTTCTTGGACTCTTGGTGTGAAGCTGTAGGATCAGCACTGGACTGCGAACCATGTGTTGGCAGTTCAAACCCTCCAGCTGCTCCTCAGAAACCCCATACAGGGTCGCTATGCGTCACAATTGACTGACCAGCTCTTAACATCAACTGTGCACAAAACAAAACAAAACAAAATAAGCCTACTTTGTAGTCCTCAGTAGTCCATATTCTCCACGTTCTTCTTTCAGTTATTAAACTTTAAAGGGCATGTGGTGTGGCTGTTGTTAAGTGCCATGTATGGGTTCTGACTCACAGTGTTTCTGAGGAGCAGTTGGTGGATTTGAACCACCAACCTTGTAGTTAGTAGAACTGGTGTATATCCTGACAAATGATATTTCTCTGCCTCATTTGGTACATTGCTGCCTCAAAGACTTTAGATTTCCCTAACCTTTCTGCTGGCAGACTCTTTTTATTGCTATCAATACAATTAGCTCTCTTTTGGTGGTTCAGGCCTCTTCTCAGCAGGCGACCTTCTTTCTACCCTATGAACATCTTGGTAAACACAATCATAGATAACAATGGTGAGTTTCCAAATTTCACCAATATTAATTATGGACTTCTTGTGTGGCACTGTAGGATGAGCCCTGAACTGCTAACCCCAAGGTTGACAGTTCAAATCCAACTGCTCTTCAGAAACTCTATACAGATTTGCTATGTGTCAGAACTGATTTGACAGCACATAATATCAACAAGGGAGTCCTAGTGTGGCGCTGTGGGTTAATGCGCCAGACTGCAAAGCCATTTGAACTGCAAGATCAGTGGTTCAAGCTCAAGCCGTTCCTTGGAAACCCTGTATAGGGTAGCTATGGGTCAGATCCGACTCGATGGCACGTAACAACAACAACAAATATGAACAAGAGCAATTATGTGTCAATGAAGACAATTTTACACAATCTCTATGTCATATTTTGTTTTCTTTTGGACTCCTGGTGAGGTGCTGAACTGAACTGCTAACCAAAAGGTCAGTGGTTCAATCCAACTAACTGTTCCTTGAAAACCCTATGCAGGTTTGCTAATAGTCGGAACCAACTCGACAGCTTTGAACATCAGCTCTCTCAGATGAGAACGGGAAATAGGGTGGTGACAAGTACAGGGGTAGATTACACATGGACATTAGGCATATTTAGCGTCCAATGATTACCATCGCTGGTTTGTGTTCATGACTCCTTTCTTCTTGGCAGTTTTTAGAGGAAGAAGAAAGAATGGGCACTTAATTATAGTTCAAACTGACCTTGCAGTCCAGCGCATTAATCTTCAGTGCCACATCAGGACTTCTAACTATGGATGTTGTTGTTGTTGTTAAGTATTGTGGACTGGGTTCCGACTCATGGTGACCCTGCACAGGGTTTCTGAGACTGCAAATCTTTACGGGAGCAGAATGCCTCATCTTTCTCCCGCAGAAGAGCTGGTAGTTTCGAACTGCCAACCTTGAGGTTAGCAGCCCGATTCATAACCACTACGCTGGATAGTAGCTAAGAAATGAGATGGCCTGGGGTTATTTTTGATCCTCATCTGAACACTAGTGTGCCATGGGGAAGTTATTTTATGTCTCTGGACCTCAACTTGTTCGTAAGTAAAATGGGATGCTTTGTTTCCATTTTCCACTGTTGTGCCTAACCTTGCTGAAATTTATGTTTTATGTGCCAACGATTTCAAAGACAATGGTACATTATCCACATCTAAATTCTCAGAAGGTGACACCCATTGGCACACAATTAACACTGTTGACATTTTTCAAAAGCTTTGCTACAACGACATATTTTTAGTGATGTCTCCAACATCCCAGATGTTAATGTTTAAAAAAAAAAAAAAAAATCTTGCCAGTGCCTTGATTTTAGCTGAGAAACAAAAATAAGAAAAATGTCCTATAGAGTTTTTGTTTGTTTGTTTGTTTGTTTTTTATGGATTGTTTTTAATGGGTTTCTAGGATCAAATTTGACTTTAGAAAAGTAAACTTTTAAAGTATAAAATAATTAAATCCATGTAATCATTAACTTCAAAAAGAATCTAAATACTGATGCTTGATATGTAGATGGAGAAAAGAAGATCTATTAATGGAGAGTATTCATTTATAATAGTGAGCTTTTGACCTCAGTATAAATCCTATTTCAAACCAATGTTGAACAGGGGCATAAAATATGATGGTAAAAAGAAATTTAAGACACCAACCATTCCTCCCCAGCACTCTTTAGTCCTCAGCTGGGTTTGCTAGTTCATTGTTATGACCACACAGAAGTCAGATACCATACTCAGCTATGGGGTTTATTAGAGAAGTTAACACATTGTAATTCAGGGTCAGAAAGGTTCAGAGCACATTTCTTTCCATCAGGACAGCCTCTGTCAGTCAGTACAGATAGGTCCTTCTCTGAACCTTATCTCCTTCGCCAGGCCTCTGCCCTATTTGCACAATGTTACAAAGCTCTTTCAGGCTGATAAATGCCCACAAGACACACACTCCACAGTAAGCCTCAGCCTGAAGGCACCCAGCTCAAGCTCCATGGATCCCCTATGGTGTTGTTGTCCTTGTTAAGTGTTGTGGAGTCGGTTCTGACTCATAGCAACCCTGTATGGGGTTTCCTAGGAGTGGCTGGTGAGTCTGAACCACCAACCTAGCTGTTCAAACTGACCTTGCAATCCAGTGCATTAACCCACAGCATACACCAGGGCTCCTTGGGTTCCCTATAGCACTCCCAATTAAGTGCCTGGAGGCATTCCACTCTGCAAACAAGTCTCCTGCCCCAAATCACTCAGCTTTTCTTACCCCGTGATCTGGGATGCTCACTGCACTGTCTTGTGCCCTTGGTTCTGCAGTTACTCCACATCCTTCTCTGTCTCTCCTCAGCTACTACTCCAATGTCACTGCTTTCTGTTCCGGGGTCAAGGCTGTTCAATGTGCAGGGACAGAAAGCTGTCACAAGACATCTTCCACTCATGGGACTTCTTCAATGGCAGAAAGAACCCCTCTCCTGCTTTCAGACAGCTCATTTTAAGCCCACATTACAGTTCCAAGTTTTTACAATCACAATTTTCTGTTAACAATCAATGGAATCATATCATTGTACCAGCATCTTCCCCCACCTTGTCTTACCGAGGCCCATCTGAAAGAAGCAGTTTGGTGTATGTTACCAAGACTGTGGCTGGAAGAGACATTTGAAGTAATTCACTGAGTTGCACTGGTATTTTCACAGAATTTTTAATTCATTCTAAAAGGGAACACCTTAGTAATGAATTCCTAATAAACTTTTTGATCAGTGCAACTTTTATAAAATGATGTAGAAAGCTCATTTGTTTGGTTTATTTATGTTTGTAACCATTTCAACCAGGGTCTTATAAGTTCAGTTTTGACAAAAAACGAAATGGTTTAAATCAAAACAAAAACGTGGTTCCAATCAAAACTGTGATTCCTGGGGGGGAAATTACCATAGATATGGAGAAATAGCACCTATTCAATACACAAGCCCTGCCAGTCATAACAATTTTGGGTATGATAGAAAGAATAAAACCGTTTGCTGTGCAATGGACAAAAGAAATTAATCTTAATGTGACCAAGTCTTTCTTTTGCATTACTGGATACTTCATTTATAATATGAACCTTCTGAGACTTCTGTCTGCCTTACTCTCATGGAAAAAAGTATCTTCCAGGATTCAAAAATAAACGTAAAACTAATAGTGGGCAGATTTGAGATAGTAGATCTACTTTTGGTCCCTAAGTACATCTACATTTAAATTCTACTCATTGCTTTGTTATTGTTGTTATTAAGGATTCCAACTCATAACAACTCTGGATGGTGGCTGGTGGGTTTGCACTGACGACCTTATGGTTAGCAGTCCAGTGCTTATCCCACAGCGCCACACCAGGACTCATTGCTAACATCCCAGAAAAGTATTCCCTCGAAATGTCCTCCTTATCTTGGCCATAGATGTTAAAACATGTGCACTTAAATAGTTATGCCCCTTTTTTTATTATGGAAAAAGGGAATTCATTATTGTTCACCTCACAAATATTGAATACTTCTTTAGCTTGACAAGAACAGAAATAAATTCGCAATGAATGCTGCTCTTAGCAACAGTGTTTCAAAAAACTCATGAAAATAACTTTTCTTAAAAGAGAAAATGGCATTACCAACATAAGTATGAAATAAGATCAACATTAAACACAATATGTTGTGATACTATCAGAGTTTTTGTAGCAATTCTACCCACACTTTGGTGAGAATGGAAAAAGACATCTTGTAACTATTTACCTCCATACAAACAGCAGTGTGAATACACGGTGCATTCAGAGAAGAATGCCAGAATTGGAAATTATTTTGCAAATAATTGACTCATATATTCTTATTTGGGGAGTGAGGGGGCTCCATACTCATGATGAGCACTGGACTGCAAACTACAGGGTCCATAGTTTGAGCCCACAAGCAACTCCACAAGAGAAAGATGAGGTTTTCTCCTCCCATAAAGATCTAAAGCCTCAGAAACCCTATACAGGGTTGCTATGATGCATAGCAGAGCCAACTAGACAACACTTAACAATGAAAACAATAACAATGTACTCTTATTTGGAGTCTGGTGTAGCATTATAGGATAAGCACTGGACTGTTCAAACCCACCATCTATTTGAACCAACTTCACAGGAGGAATGTAACAACATACTCTTTATTTTACACATGCAAGCCATGTAATTCAAAAATTTCAAATTGTTTGTTGAAAGTCACACAGAAGTCAGGTGGTAGAACTGGCATATAACCCAAGCACAAACAACTTTTGGAGCACAATATTGCGTGCATAAACTTAGTTTTTTGTTTTCTTTTTGTTTTAACCAGTAATAAGTCACTTGGTGATTTACATTGGGCAAAGTAGAAGTGATTGCCTCAGCCACAAGAAGGAGAAGCAGTGTAGACAGGAGCATCATGCAAATCAGAGCATTTCTCTGATACCAGAAACACATGATACTTACAAGACACTACCTCCAGTGTTCTGGATACAGAAGAGAGAGAAAATAAGAGACTAGAAGAAACAGACTCATATAAAGGCAGTTTTTAAGCATAGTGAGAAAAAAGACGCATCGCATTGTGGTGCTGTGGGTTAATGAACCAGACTGTAAAGCCGTTTGAAGTGCAAGGTCCATGGTTCAAGCTCACCAGCTGTTACTCAGAAACCCTATACAGGGTCACTATGGGTCGGAATTGACTCAACTGCACTTAACAACAACAACATTTCCATTTTGCAGAGTACCTGGTGAGCATCCTGATTTCAGATAGTGACATGAAATCAAGCAGGGAACACCAGGCTTAATAACCCAAAAAACATCCTTTCAATATATAAGCATTATCGAAGTACTGGAGTGGCACTGTAGGATAAGCGCTGGACTGCTAACGTAAGGTCGGTGGTTCTAAAGCACTGAAGAACAACAACATATTTGATAAGCACTGAGTTGCTAACTGAAAGTGGTTCAAACCCAACTGCGCCTCAGAAACTATATGAGATGAAAATAACTCAACAGCACTTAACAACCAACTATAGGTTAGATAATATCACTAGATTTTTCATAATACTTACTTGTTAACTTCATAAAAGCATTTATTAAAATTTTACATCAGATAAGAAAGACTTTTTTAAAAGTAGATAGTTTAATTTTTCTTGAAAAGAAAAAAAAATTTTTTTCCCATGCAGTGTAATTACTGACACTATTAGGGAGTCTAACTCGGGATCATAAGCAGCAAATAAACAAATCCTGTGACATTCCTGACACACCCTGGTGGCACTGTGCGTGAGACGTTGGGCTGCTAACTGTACCCGACAAGGGGTCTCCCATTATGGTACGTGATGACTTGGAAGAATTTTTAAACTCCATCCAGAAGTTGTTGTTAGGTGAGAAGAAAAACCAGAAACTAGGTGAATGGAGTAGTAGAAGGGTGTAAGATCATAAGGAGGACTGAATCCAACAGTAGTGATTCTGATTCTTTAAAGTTTAATATGAAATATAGGAAATGATTTCAATATTCCAGGATTTTGAGGGTCAGAGAAAGAGAGGAAGATCCCCAACGAGATGGACTGACAAAGTGGCAGCATCAATGGGCTCAAGCGTGGCAACGAGAGTGAGGTTGGCCTAGGACAGGGCAGTGTTTCCTTCTGCTGAGTCGGTACCCACTTGATGGCACCTAACAACAACAACAA
>NW_006408574.1:16075863-16076961 GCF_000296735.1 Chrysochloris asiatica
GATATTAGGCTTAGTAAAGTGGAGGGAGAGCCAAAAAGAGATGTATTGGACCCACATGAGTTGGATTGAGACAGTAGCAA
The DNA here is from genome assembly GCF_000296735.1 of Chrysochloris asiatica. Classification (NCBI taxonomy): domain Eukaryota; kingdom Metazoa; phylum Chordata; class Mammalia; order Afrosoricida; family Chrysochloridae; genus Chrysochloris; species Chrysochloris asiatica. The sequence goes on from NW_006408574.1 coordinate 16,075,944, forward strand.
CAAAAGTGTAGAAGCAATTATGAGGATAGCACAAGACCAGGCAGTGTTTCAACTCTATGAGCTGGAACCACCTTGATGGCACTTAACCACAACATTTTATTTTGAGTCACTCTTTAAAGTAAAAATAGAGTATCATATTTTATTAAGAACACTCTGAAAGATGTATACCTAAGTTACTAACATGTATTAACATGTACCCAAAGAGCCCTGGTTGAGCAGTAGTTAAAATACTCTCACCACATGCTTCAAGAGAGAAAGATGTGGCATTAAAAATTTCCATAAACATTAGAGCCTTGGAAACCCTCTGGGATAGTGCTACCCTGTTCAATAGGATTGATATGAGTCAGAACTGATTCCAAATAATGGGTTTGGTTGGGTTATTGTGATCAACCAGGATGGATATCCATTGATTTATTAGCTCTTAGTAGATAGTACATGTGCTCTGTTTCAACTCATTTTTTAGCTTTTAATGGATAAATATGTAAGTCTGGAAACAAAAATGAATCAAAATAAAATTGTATGGCAAGTAATAACTTGCACTACTTACTTGCATTAAGGGTTGCATTTCAGAAACAAAGTATACATTTCTATCAGAACTAGCATCCACTTTAATCTATACAGTATTTCTTCATAAAGGGTGATTTTTGCCTAGGTTCTTTCTTACCCTCAGGTGACATGAGGCTAAAGATCCAATAATGTAAAGGAAGCTCTCCCACAAAAAGAATGATCTGATCCTAAATGTGAGTATGCTGAGCAAATAATCTGAGAAGTTGGGTTATATGAATAAAAATGTGGCATCAGGATTGGAGGAAGACTCATTAACAACCTGCTATTTGCAGATGATACAACCTTGCTTGCTGAAAGTGAAGAGGACTTAAAACATTTACTAATGAAGATCAAAGACCACAGCCTTCAGTATGGATTGAATTTCAGTGTAAAGAAAACAAAAATCCTCACCACTAGACCAACAAACAACATTCTTATCAGTGGAGAAAAGATTGAAGTTGTCAAGGACTTC
>NW_006408574.1:16077381-16078411 GCF_000296735.1 Chrysochloris asiatica
GGGTCAGAGAAAAAGAGGAAGACCCTCAACAAGATGGATTGGCAAAGTGGCAGCATCAATGGGCTCAAGTGTGGCAACAATAGTGAGGTTGGCCCAGGATCAGGCAGTGTTTTGTTCTGCTGTGCATAAGGTCTCTATGAGTTGGTACCGACTCAATGGCACCTAATAACCACAACAACAAATGTCAGTATGGAATCCTGGTGTGGTGCTGCAGATTAATGCATCAGACTGCAAAGTCATTTGAACTGCAAAGTTGGTGGTTCAAGCTCACCAACTGCTCCTTAGAAACCCTATACATGGTTGCTATGGGTCAGAATCGACTTGACGACACTTAGAACAACAACAACAAATGTCAATACAAAATATTAAAAGTACCATGGACTGCCAAAAGAATAAATCTGTGTTGGAAGAAGCCAAATCTGTGCTGGAGGGTCATCAAAAAAGAGGAAGACCCTCAATGAGATGGAGTGAGACAGCGGCAACAGCGATGGCCTCAAATATCACAATTGAGAGGCTGGTCCAGGATCAGGCAGTGTTTCATTCTGTTGTGCATATGGTCGCTATGAGAAGGAATCAACTTGATGGCACCTAAAAACAAATGCTAATAATACCGATGTTGAGAAACTCCAATCTATCAAATAGTGCTCTTATTGTAGATGAAGAGTTAGAGAGATCCACAAAATCAAAATAATTAGACCTGCCCACTTCAGAATCATTACATGGTTTCCAAGTGAAACATCTACATATAACGAGATGAAAAGGCATTCACTGGGAAAATAATTCAATAGTTCCCTTGGCACAAATATTGTCATTTTGATGCCTGAATGTGCATAAGTTTTACTTTAGCATTCAATTCAGAATCAGTGTTGTGAGATCTTGCATCAGCTTAGAGAAACACTATATTCAAACACTATATTTTTCACTGGTTTTCACATGCAGAATTTGGAGTTTCTGTGGCATTCACAACCAAATGCAAAGTAATGCTAACATAAGTTGAAAAGAACGTCCATTGAAATGTTTCCTCTTGGGA
>NW_006408574.1:16082129-16084505 GCF_000296735.1 Chrysochloris asiatica
TTGCAGTTCAAAGTGACTTTGTAGTCCAGCTCATTAATCCACAGCACCACACCAGGACTCCAAAATTACCAATGAACTGGAAGCTATCTTTAATCTACCATTGTTGGTTAATGATTGGCATGTAATATAATATATTATGGGGCATAATTTATTTTCCCCTCTCCTTAGTAAAAATTAAAATCCTTTCAAAGTGAGATCATTGTGTGTTGTTGTTGTTGTTAAGTGCCATTGAGTCGGTTCCAACTCATAATGACCCTGCATAGGGTGAGTTTGAACCTCTGACCTTTAAGTTCAAACTGACTTGGCAGTCCAGCGCATTAAGGAATAGTGCCACACTTTTTTATCTCTAGCACTATATGTAAAGCAAATGTTATATTTAAGTTATTAACTGGTTCCACAAATCTTCTATGGATCAGACAGACTCTCTCCACAGTAGCTGACTTTCATGAGGTAACTCAGAGATTCAGGATGGTCCAGTTTTGTGGCTCTCCTACCCACTTGATTTGTTGCCTACGATCTCCTCAGAGAAGAGCGAAACAAGAAAGCACAACCAAGCTTTTTACTGCCTCTGCTCAGAAATGACAATACACTTCAATTCCATATACAGTTCATTGGCCAAAAGTTGTCTTGCAGCCTCTCCTATCTGTGGGGGGATTGGGAGGATAGTGCTTTAAAAAGTTCATGGAAAAATTGAATGAAAGAAAATATATTAAAATAAATTCCATCATTTTTCCACAAATTTTTTGAAGCACCCTCATATAATTCCCCAGATGCTAAAGGAAGGAAACTCAGACATTGGTGTGTATTTGTAGAGTCTCTCACACCATTGGTCTTAGTTACGTAGTGCTATTAAAACGGAAATACCACAAGTCGGTCGCTTTAAAGAAAAGACATTTATTTTTTCAGAGTTTGGGAGGCTCAATGTCAAAATCAGGGCTTTGTCTGTGTTGATTCCTTCTTTGAGTTTCTATTCTCCTATCAGAGTTTCTGTATTTGGGGGCATGGACTGTCGTAATTTTCTCCTTGCTTTGGATATAAAGTTAGCAGCCTTGGCATTTTACTCAAGTTAACATTAAAATACACAAAATGAAATTTTGTTTAAGCCACCAATGTATCATATTTTTCAGATACCCAAAATCAGCGTTATTATACCACCATAAGATATAGAACTAGATTTTATTAGGAATTTATTGGGACAATCTTTATCTGAAGAGGCATCTTAGTATAGGTGTCTTTGAAGTCCTAGGGATATATTTAACTCTCAACATCACTGCTTACCAAATGAGTGTCTGGGATGAACTAATTAACCTCTATTAACCTTAGTTTCCTCATCTGTAAATTGATGACCAACAGTGCCTTCCTCAAAGTGTGACTAGAAAGTTGAAATGCAACTACCTCATATAGTGCCTGATGCCAGTAAATTGTTAAAAATGTAAATTCCCTTCAACTGTACACTATTATGCATGTTATTATAGTGACCTCTTAAAAGGTCCAAACTCCAGGTGCAGAAAATAAAATTTATGAATTGGAACAAATTGCTGCAATTGCACACAGCCACAACATTCATTGAATCGGAAACATTAAACGTATCTTATATAAGTGAAAAAAATGCTGCAATACAATTTTATGTAAATATTTTGAACTTCAATGTAAGCAATGTTAATTCTTAATATCATTGTAGATTTTCATGGACAGAATTTACCTCCAGAGTCAATAAATATTATTTTTTTTTGTTTGAGTTTTATACGATTATTAACTTAAGTATATTTTATGTATGTATTTTATAATATTATTAATTTGAACTTATCATTCGTATTTTTGTAATACTTACATTCTACACTATTTTTCTTTCCAATTGCAGTCTAACAGCATTGTAAGACAGACATTGTCATAATAATTCAGAATTTGTTTCAGGTAATGCAACTATTAATCTTCCTTAATGTTCATGTCATTTTTATCTTTTGAAAATTATAATTGAGTAAGAAGCAAACAATCATAGAAATTTACACTTTGTTCAAAGTGCTGATAACATCTTAAAATATATTATTTAATTGAAAATACTTATTGAATTGCTACAAAACACAGAGCCATGTGTTAAGTATGTTGCCATAAACCAAACAAGATGACGTAACTACCTCATTAAACAAGCTTGCATAATTGTTAGATAGAATACAATCAAACAACCTAAGATCCAAGAATCTTTTTTAAAAAATGACAATAAGTTGGGCACAGGAGAGCCTGGGTGCAAGGGAGGGGGGCAATATACAGGGAGGGAGAGGGAAAGGGAAAAACAGGGCAGCTGGGAGAACAATTGGGCATAAGTGAAAGGGCCGAAGGGGACAGAGATAAGGTAAGATATATACACAACCTTGGAAC
>NW_006408574.1:16086222-16118601 GCF_000296735.1 Chrysochloris asiatica
AAAAATAAAGTGCTAATTGGCATGGTCTTGCCAATCAGTAGTTCAGAGAGAATAAGAATCAAACTGTAACACTTGAAACAACTGGGGCTTTTAGGGGAAAGTAGGATTTGAACTTGGCCCTTAAGAATGAATAGGAAATGCCTGTGTGAATAGATGGAAAGATAAATCTGTTTACAAATGCAAAAATGTTGCAGGAGAGAACTTTGAGAAGATGAAAGACACTCACTTGGTAAGTGTTGAGAATCCTGGTAGGTACAGAGAGAACATTGCTTTTGGATATGTGTTGTTCTTAGGTGACATTGGGTCAGTTCCGACTCAGAGATCCCATGTACAACTGAACAAGTACTGCCTGATCCTATGCCATTCTGACAACTGATTGAGCCCAGTGTTGCAGACACTGTGTCACTCCATCTTCTTGGGAGTCTTCATCTTGTTAGCTGACAGGATAAACTCTCAACTGTAAGGTTGGTTTGAACCACAAGGTTGCTGGTTCCAACTCACCAGCCACTCCTTGAAAACCCTATACAGGGTCATTATGCATAGAGATCATCTCAAGAACAGCTCTGATGCATGAGACACTAATGGCTGAAGACCAGAAGAGTTGTGGGATGGCATCAAGAATATCATACAGGAAGACAGCTTTAAAAGGTCATTAAGAAGACAAGAAAGAAGGAAATGGATTACAGAAGGGACTCTGAAACATGCTTTGAAGCATAAAGATGCTAGAGCAAATGGAAGGAAGGAGGTGAAAGAGTTGAAGAGAAAATTCCAAAGGGCAGCACGAGAAGGCAAAGTCAAGTATTATAATGAAACATGCAAAGACCTGGAGTTACAAAACTAAAAGGAAAGAACACGCTCAGTATTTCTCAAGTTGCAAGAACAGAAGAAATAATTCAAACCTCAACTTGTAATATTGAATGATTTTGTGGACAAATAGGACTCCTGGAGTGGTGCTGTAGGATCAGCACTGGACTGCTAACCATAAGGTTAGCAGTTCAAACCCACCAGCTATTCCTCGAAAACCCTTTACAGGTTCGCTATGAGTGGGAATTGACTTGGAAGCACTTAACAACAACAACATGGATAAAATATTGATTGATGAAGAATGTATCAAAAGAAGATGGAAGGGATACACAGTGTCACTGCACCTAATAGAAATGGTCCATGTACAACCATTTCAAAACATAGCAGATGATCAAAAGCCAATGGCACTGAAGGAAGAAGTCCAAGGTGCACTGAAGGCATTGGCAAAGAACAAGACTCCAGGGAATTGATGGCATACAAATTGAAACCTGTCAACAAACTGACGAAGCACTTATCTATGCCAAGAAATTTGGAAGACAGCTACCTGGCCAACTGATTGGAGGAGCAGCCAATCAACTGAAAGGAAGTTTCCTGTGGGTGTGGCCTGCTTCCTTGTATTGGACACTCAGGCAAAGCTTCCGTGCTTGCTTTCTGCTAGGTGTGGATCCTGTATCTGGCTCGTCATCTTGACTTAATTCAGTGGCCTGCTCTATTGCCTGCGGAATCTGGGAGTTACCAGCAACCTGACATCTTGCCTGCCTGCCTCCTTACCTGCAAATCACAGGCCGCTACATCATGCTTGGACAAATGAACGGTCAGTGGAAAAGACAAAGTTGTCCAACAAGATGGACTGACACCACGGCAGCTCAAACAGAACAGTTGTGAGGACTGGACAGTATTTTGTTGTGTTTTGCGTAGGGTCTCTATGAGTCAACTGACTCAATGGCATCTAACAACAAGAATCATATTATCAAAGGAAAAAAATAATCCAAATTAGAGATTTCTTAAGAAAATTAAGTAAAATACTTCATAATCTTGTATAATTTCAGAACATAGTAGAATCCCATTGTGTGATTTTGAATGTCCACAGAATCATTCAATATTTCAGCATTATTTTGAGGAAAAAGTCAACAGTGAGTACAAAGCTGCTGTTTGGAAAAATACACAGTTTAACAAAATCTTTTTCTCAGCCAGTCATCTTTTCACTCAAACAGTTTGTCTTTCCCATGTCTGTTGTTGTTGTTGTTGTTGTTAAGTGCCGTCAAGTCAGTCCCATGTCTGTAGTGGGTGTTAATAGGATATGTTTTAAATGCTAGGAGAATTTAGAGTTCTCATGTGGAAAATTGCAGCAATTTCAGTGTTTTTATCTTTATAATGTCTAAGCTATATTACCAAAATCATATATACGAAAAAATTTTGAAATATGGTTGTTATATTTGGTTCCTCTGTGGTTTTTACCTTGCTGTTGCAAATGATCTACATTAAAAGAAGTTTGTTTTCTAATGTATGCTTTCTCAAACAGACCTTAATCTCATAGTCCTCTTGCGTATCTCAGAATCTTTTAATGATGATTTTTGTTTCTTCAAGAAAGAAATGCTACCCCCTACCCCTGGTTTGGAATGTTCTGATTCACGAAGTTGAACTTTCAAGAAGAATCTAGACTTAGGAGATTTTTTCATGTGAGTTAAGCTAAAGTTGACCTTATTCTACTCACCTTATAAAATTGAACCTCAGGGGATGGAAATGAGGGATAATTAGAACCAAAAAATTATGATGTCAGATTGAAAGAAAGTTCCTCCAAAGATCCTTAGTAAAGGGCATAAGTGTATCAGAGTTGACAACGACACACATAAAAAAGGACTCACCAGATTTTCGAAGTCTTCAGAAGATCCAGGAGTCCAAGCCTGATAATAAAATAAATAAATAAAACAAACATAGGAGAGATAGAGAGAAAGAGAGAGAGAGAGAAAAAAAAAGATGTTTTCATTTTCTTTTTAACAAAAAATATACAATATGATTTGAAATTTCTAAAACATTACAGTTTCAGGTATGATATATAGACATGAAAATAATTTTCCTAGTGAAAAACATATTTTTTACTTAAATTGCTGTTTAATTTTTATCTCATATTATTCCACTAAATCATACAAACAAACAATAAAACATGGCCTAGTTTCAGAAAATGTATTCAATTATTCAAGTGGTCATGATAATTCCATTTTATTATATATATTTGTAAAAGAAGATAGGTGTGGGGAACAGTCTCTGGAAAAGGACATCATGCTTGGTAAAGTGGAAGGTCAACAAAAGTGAAAGTCTGTAAGAAAAATTGACGCAGTGGCAGCAACAAAGGGTTCAGACATAATAACAGTTGAGAAGATAGAACAGGATCGGGCAGTGTTTCTTTCTACTGTCCAGAGAAGTAGCACATGAACAGGATCATAGAAGGCCATGACATGTTATACCATAGTACATATTTCATAGAATCTACTCCACAGAAACTAACAACATTCTCAAAAGAAGGGACGCCATTATCACTACATGTATTGGAAATTCTCTCATATTTGTATCCACCTTCAATTTTCTTTGGGGGGAGACAGACCAAACCTGTATTTTTTTCAAAACTGCTTCCTATTTTGCAGGTCTCTTTTTACTATCAGACAGTAATTAATTTTGCCTTTGATTCATTTTTGAAAAGTAAGTCCTTAGAAGATATTATAATGACACAAATAAAAGGGCTATAATTTCCAAATGATATTAAAATACAGCCTCATATTTCTTTAAAGGTGCTTGAAGTTCAAATGAAAGGCAATATCTGAACAGCACAAATCCCCAAGAGAAGATCCAGCACCTGCCACGAACTGTGAAGGTTTTATAAATGTTGTCTTGTGTAAAGGCAATGGCAAACACCGTGAGGCCTTTTGTCAATATGCCTGCCTGCCTCTCTGTTTGAGCAGAAATATTGAACTTCTAACCATTATTATTATAAAATAAAGAAGATTTTTTAAACATTTGATGATAGCCTTTTCTCTCTGCCTTGGGAATCAAGCTTAAAATTACATATTGTGAGAGGAGAAAAACACTCTTCCTTTGAAAAGGAATGGAGAATACTATAAATGTAAAAAGAGTTGGCCCTCTATTTGTACAGTTTTATTTGTGCATATGAGTGTGTGTCTGCAGATTATACTCAGAAAATTTCATTTTGGTTATTTCTGAATAATCCTCATAATGCTGGGTAACTAACAGGTAACAAATCACTAAAAATGAGGCTATTAAAATTCCTCTCTGAAGCCTAGAATCATTTATGAAGACCACTGGTTCCCTTGTAAAGCACAAGTAATGGATGTGTGTGGTATTATGAGACTACTCACTGAATGCTTTAGCCTAACTTCAAAGGCTTAACATGAATGATACACCTTCTGGAAACTTCTGTCCCTAGATCTTAGTTTATGAGACTCTGATAGTGCCTGACACCTTTCCTTCTGTGTTCAGGTTTTGTTTTTGTTGTTGTGAGGTATAAACTACTTGTGAAAGTTACAAGAGTACTTATGTGATCATCTTCAGATTATCACAAAGTGACTCTCCATGTAATTATCCCATAGATGAAGTAGCACATGAACAGGATCATAGAAGGCCATGACATGTTATACCATAGTACATATTTCATAGAAACACACACACACTCACATTTTGATTACTTGATTACTTATTCTGATTTATGCTAAAAGCCCAGGCTTATTTCAAAGGTACAAATCATCTGAGGCAATACCCATGCATATGCAAGGATTTGTGGTACATGCTCATCACAATTTTGCATGGCACACTGATTAGATATTGCTAGGGGAGGGCAACACTTTCATATCATGAAAGTTCATTGAATATATTTTAGTAATGTCATATTGATGAATCATTTGTATATATTTTCCTATTTCCAGATACTATGTCAAGTCTATGGTTTTATTTTGCTTTCATCTGAATTTTATGGAACTGAAATAGCACATTCTTTTATAACTAGTTTCATTCATGCTTGCAAGATTCATCCATTGTGTTGGATGTAATTGTAGTTAGTTAATTGCCATTATTATAGATTTCATTGGATGAATGTCAAATTTTATATATTCATTTACTATTATGACTATGTACATTATTTTAATTTTTTAAGTTACAACTCATTCTACTATGAACATCCATCTATATATGTACATGCAGTTCTCTTGGAGATTTCTTAGTAGTGAAAATACTGGGTCAAAGAATGAGTACAAGGAAGTTGAAAACATTTGTGGAAAAATGGAACAAAAAGAAAATGAAAATTTCCCACAAACTATGTGAGGCCCTCATATATGTCCCATTTAATATATGAAAGTTCCCAGTGTTTCACAATTTCATCAGAAAGTATTGTTAACCTCCTTACTGTGTAATTAAACCTCACCTATTTTACTATGTCTTTCCTTGTCAATAAGTTTTATACATGTACATATAGTTATTAGTCATTTACACAGATTTATTTGAGAAGGTCTAATTCAATTGCCCATTTTTGTTAATGGGGTTGTATTTTCCTTATTGTGATTAAGTGCCATCAAGTCAGTTCCAACTCTTAGTGACCCTGGATAGGGTTTCTGAGGAGGGGGCTGCTGGGTTTGAACCACCAACCTTATGGTCAGCAGTCCATGCTTATCCTATAGTGCCACACGGAGACTCCTTATTGTACGTAGATATGTTTTTGGTATTCTACATGAAGCTTTTTTTGGATTATGTGTTGGGAAAACATATTTCCCTTCCTTTGAAGGGTCCTTTCACTCACTTTTGTCCTTTTAAATACTAGTTATTAATTTCAATCCTAAAATAAAGAGAATCGAATTATGAATTACATCTACATATTATTAAGGAGCTCTGGTAGAGTAGTGGTTACGAATTGGACTGCGAACCTTAAGGTCAGCGGTTCGAAACTACCAGCTGCTCCGCGGGAGAAAGATGAGGCTTTCTACTCCCGTAAGGATTTACACCCTCGGAAACCCTGTACAGGGTCGCTATGGGTCGGAACCGACTTGACGGCACTTAACAACAACAACAATTATTAATTGCAAATATATAGAAACATAACATATTCTGGTATTTTGACCATGTATCCTGGAACTTGGAAGATTTTATTAATGATCTTATCTCTTGTAGTTTGTTTTTAGAATCTCTGTGAGATCGTTCCATTTGTAAATTTGTTGTTGTTGTTGTGAAGTGCTGTAGAGTTGATTCCGACCCATAGCGATCTTATAGGGTTTCCAAGGAGTAGCTGGTGAGCTTGAACCACCAACCTTGCAGTTCAGATGGCTTTGCAGTCTGGGGCATTAACCCACAGTGCCACACCAGGACTCCAATTGTTGTTGTTGTTGTGTGCCGTGGAGTCAGTTCTGACTCATAGCGACCCTGTACAGGGTTTCCGAGGCTGTAAATCTTTACGGGAGCAGAAAGAGTCATCTTTCTCCCACAGACAGCTGGTAATTTCGAACTGCTGACAATGAGATTAACAGGCTGATTTGTAACCACTACGCTACCAGAGCTCCTTAGGACTCCAACTGTTGTTGTTGTTAAGTGACATCAAGTTGGTTCCGACCCATAGCGACCCTATACAGGGTTTCCGTAGAGTGACTGGTGAGTTTGTTTCACTTCTCATATTATAATATTAGTCTTAACTTCTCCTTCTTTACTTTGCCATATACACCGGTATCAGTCACTCGTATTAGCTATTCAAAGAGCCAGTTTGGGATTTTTGATACTTTCTATCAAGCTTACCAGCCACTCCTCAGAAACCCTATACAGAGTCGCTATAAATTGGAATCGATTCGACTGCACTTTACAGCAACAACAATAACAAATGTGGGTTTAGAAGTCTTGGTGTGGCACTATAGAATGAGCACTGGACTGGTAACCACAAGATCAGAAGTTCAAATCCACCAGTGTCTTCTTAGAAACTCTCAGAATTGCTATGAGTCAGAACCAAATCTACAACCAACCAACACTGGGAGTTTGGTACAGTATGCAATGTAATATTTGTCATTGGATTTGTTTGTAAAAATGCTGCTATTTTTGATTTAATGATGTCTTCCCCCCCTAATTTCTTAAACTGATTGCTTATATATAAACTTTCAAATTTATTTTCTTATGTGTATTTAAATACAAGGTTCACTCCAACATTGGTTTTATTTTAGGAACAATGCATTTTAATTTGTATTCATTTCAAAATATTTTCTAGTAGACCTTTTTTTTTTACCCAACAGTTATTCAAATGTATTTTTTGAAACTTTCTGAATGTATAGCATTTTTCTAATTCAAATGATTTGTGGACAAAGTACTTAAACTATATGATACCAACCTTTCAAAATTAATTCAGATTCATTTTATAGGCTCCCTATGAGTTGGAATTCGCTCTGGTAGCGTAGTGGTTACGAATCGGGCTGCGAACCTTAAGGTCAGCGGTTTGAAACTACCAGCTGCTCCGCGGGAGAAAGATGAGGCTTTCTACTCCCGTAAAGATTTACACCCTCGGAAACCCTGTACAGGGTCGCTATGGGTCGGAACCGACTCGACGGCACTTAACAACAACAACAACAGTGAGTTGGAATTGACTCTGCGGCAGTGGTTGTTATTTTTGTTAAGTGCCATGGAGTCAGTTCTGACTTATAATGGCTGTGTATAGGGTTTTCAAAGAGTGGCTGGTGGGTTTGAACTGCTTACCTACTGGTTGACAAGCTAGTGCTTATTCTACTGTGCCACATCAGGATGAATTCGTAGCTGGTCAGTTTGGGGAAACCTTCTGTATAAACTTCACAATGATATGTATTCTTTGTGCACATTGTTTTTTTATATATTGTTGTTGTTAAGTGCCATCGCCCTGTATAGGATTTCCAAGCAGTAAGTAGCTGGTAGGTTTGAACCACTGACATTGCAGTTAGCAGTCCAATGTTTATTCTTCAGTGCCACACCAGGACTCCCTTTATACATTTGTTGTTGTTGTTAAGTGTGGTCAAGTCAATTCTGACCCAAAGAGACCTTGTATAGGGTTTCCAAGGAGGGGCTGGTGACCTTGAGCTAATCTTGCTGTTCAAACCAACTTTGCAGCCCAGTGCATTAACTCACAGAGCCACACCAGGGCTCCCCTTATGCATTAGCTACATAATACATGTTGACTATATTGTGCTTTCAGTTGTTGGAAGGTCCACTTTGTAATCTTAAATCATGACTTGGGGTTTGCCTGTTTGTTTCCTTTTCGGTTTGTAATTTTTGTATTTGTATATGTGAATCTATACAGAGTCCTGTCATAGCACTGTTGGTTAATGCTCTGGACTGCAAGGTCATTTGAACTGCAATGTCTGTGGTTCAGCTCACCAGCTGCTCTTTGGAAACTCTATACAGGGTCACAACCAACTTGATGGCATTAACAACAACAATAAGAAATACATTCAAATTTAGAATGTTGTATCATCTAGTTCATTAGACATTCAAGAAGTGGTTTCATTTTGCAACCTCTTTACTTCTAAGTTGATTCTGTTTCAAAAAAAAAATAGAACTGTACCAACATTTTCATTGATTTTTCATCTTAGTAGAAAGAAATAGATGTTAAGCAAATGCATGCACTGTCAACTTATTAGTGTGAAGTAAAGGGTCCTGATATGATGGTACAGGATAATGCACTGGACCAGAAGTTTGGTTTGAATTGAAAGGTTGGTGGTTCAAACCCAATAGGCTCTCCTTAGAAACCCTATCCAGGGTTTCTATGAGTTAGAACCGATTCAGTGGCACTTATGAACAACAAAAGAACACTTTCAAGGAGAATCAGAGAATGCTTTAACTCAGAAGACTAGGATTCCAAACAGAGAAAAGAGCATATGCAAAATATGGTAGGCAGTATCTTCTGTTTGACTTGGGTCTGAACTATTTGGTTTAAAAAGCTATGATCAATGTTTGAGGACATAATTTGAGACCAGATTTGAACAGATTAGTAATGACAAGATTTTGGTAAAAAGATAGCAATTGAAGAGATGGAAAGCTCACTTTTGGACAATTGGATGGTGATACTCAACTGATTATAGCAACTTGAGAAAATTCTGAAAGAATCTGAGGAGTAAAATGTTTGGACGTACTGAAATTGAGAATCCTGCTTCTTTTCTACATGGGTAGTTTTCTAGTTGCTAGCTGGACATGCAAATCTGAAGTTGAGGAGAAAGTTATAAACTGGAGGCACAGATGAGTGATGGTTCAGTGTTTCAATAATCACAGTGGACGAAGGATGTAAGCGAAAAGTGACACAGAATTGATCACCAAGAACAGAACCTTTTGAAAACATCAACATTTCTGAACTAGGCAGAAAAAACAGCCTAAGTAGAATTGAGGGAGAGTTTAATTAAGAGGTATAGAAGCAAGGATCAAGAACAAGGGATTGTCAGCAATGCTAAATGTCCTTAGAGTGTTCCAAGATGATGAGACTATAACGTGGCATTCACTATTACCTTTGTTGTTGTTGTTAGGTGCCATCGAGTTGGTACCGACTCATAGCAACCCTACGCATAAGAGAATGAAACACTGCCTGATCCTGGGCCAACCTCACAATTGTTGCCACGCTTGAGCCCATTGCTGCTGCCACTCTGCCAGTCCATCTCGCTGGAGTTCTTCCTCTTTTTCTCTGACCCTCCACCTTACCAAACTTGATATCTTTCTCCAGCAACTAGTCCCTCCTGGCAATATGTCTGAAGTATGAGAGACGAAGTTTGGCCATCCTGGTCTCCAAGGAGCTCTCTGGATGTACTTCTTCCAACACTGATCCATTGGTTCTTTGGGCAGTCCATGGCACTTTCAATATTCTCCTACAACACTATATAACTAGGAAGAAGGAGTGACGAACTACTTCCGAATATTTAGTCACTGAAAACCTTATGAATAGCTATTACCTTTAGTAATAGAGAATAATGGAATACTGAAAGTCGTAACCTAATGAGCTGAATGAAAAATGGTATTTAACATGTATACATTTAATTTTAAGTATGATTTTATTTTTAGAATTCTGATAAAGAAAGAAAGAAAATGGAAAGAAAACATAAAGTTTAGGCAGGTAGGGCTATGAGAAGTTAGCGTTTGCTTAAGTCCAGGTTATGTTACAATTTTGGGATTATAAGGGTGCATCATCTAGGAGTGGCTGGGGTCTATGGACTCAAGGAGGGAGAAGGGCTGTGTGTTGGCGGCCAGAGGGCAGGCTTGCAGGGTGTATATCCTTTGGCTGTTTGAATATTCCTGAGACAGAGGGAATGGAAGCAAATGCTGTTGAATGATGATGCATGGAGGATATTATAATCATTGCAATGAAATTAATATGATAGGATGCATCTAAAGCTGATTCTCTCCTATGTAAACTATCACTAATTTTCAATAAAAACTTAAATAATAAAAAATAATGGGGGGAAAAAAAGTGCATCATCTAAACTCTTAGTTTAACAAAACTTGCCAGATTTATAAGGTCAAGATACCTCTATTTTCATCTTGCCTAAATATGTAACACTGAGTTTTATAAGTAGCACTTAACGTTTGCATTTGGACATGGCCCTTAATAATATAAGGAGCTCTGGTAGCGTAGTGGTTATGAATTGGGCTGTGAACCACAAGGTCAGCAGTTCGAAACTACCAGCAGAAGAAAGATGAGGCTTTCTGCTCCCATAAAGATTTACAGCCTCGGAAACCCTGAAAGGGTCACTATGAATCGGAACTGACTCCACAGCACATCACAACTTATAAATATCAACTGTCTCTTCTCCTACTAGGATCAAAGTATGTACTTCAAACAATGTTCACTTGTATCTGTTGGGTTATATTCAAACATATTTATACTGTGGGGTTATAGTCCAATATGTTCGCTATCATTTTAAGTTTCCTTTTTTAAATTTGCACCTGTCATATTGGCAGATACGGAGCTCTGGTAGTGGAATGGCTATGAGTTAGGTTGCTAACCTTACAGTCAACAGTTTGAAACGACCAGTTGTTCTGCAGGAGAAAGATGGGACTTTCTACTTCAGTAAAGATTTACATCCTCAGAAACCCTATGCAGTGTTGCTAAGAGTTGGAACAGATCCACAACTCACCACCACCACCACCACCATACTGATAGACAGAGACCTGAAATCAGTTTTATTAATAGTATATTCCTTTTGTTTCCTCCTGATAATTACTGTACATATAACTGTGGTGCTGTACGATAAGCACTGGGCTGGTAACCTCACGGTTGGCTGTACAAACCCACCAGTCATGCTCAGAAACACTACACAGGATCTCTAAGAGTCAGAACTGACTCAATAGCACAAAACAACAACAATGACAACAGTTGAACTTCCAAGTCCTGGCAATAACCCCAAATGCCATCATCTCTTTATACTTCTATTTAAATAATTGATCACTTAGTGTCATGGAAGTCCTCTCATGAATTGTAGGTGTTCAGAGGGTGTTATGTAAATAGAGCCCAGCAGATACACGCCTCAGGGTCTTCTAAGGGAAGTAACCACAATATGAGATAAAGACTACTGGAACCCAAAAATCAGAGTTTGTGATCTTACTCAACTTCATTAGGGAATTGTAGCATAGTGGTTAGGAATCAGGCTGTGAACTTTAAGGTCAGCAGTTTGAAACTACCAAGCTGTTCTGCAGAAGAAAGATGAGGCTTTCTGCTCCTGTAAAGATTTACAGCCTCGGAAACCCTGTACAGGGTCTCTATGAGTAGGTTCCGACTCCACGGCACATAACCACCACATATCACCTTTGGTTTCCTCATATATCAACAGGAGGTCTTAATACCTAGTACATACAAGAATGTTATAAGGAAGAAATAAGTTATTCATATGAAGAGACACAGGACAGTGCTTGGGCCTGAGTGAGGGCTTACTAAGTTTAAATAAACCTGTACAATCTGCCCCTATAAGAATCCATATCATAACCCATGATCTATGCCTCCACAGTATCTGTCTAGTCAGCTGTTTATAGTCCCTATTATCTTCTTCTCCTGAAGTCATGACTTTTAACTGGAGGAAGACATTAAAATACTACCCAGACTATCTATGGCCCGGGTCTTACTGCTCATGACCTAAACTTCAATCATAGTCTTCTGACTTTATCACTGTCCCTCCCCAAAATGAAGAGTAAGTGTGATAAGTTCTGTTGGGGTTTCAATGATGGCTTGATTTTTTTTTTATTTTGATTGTGCATTGAGTTAAGGTTTACAGAGCAGATCATCAGTGTTAACATTCAACAAATGATATACTTTGTTTCGTTACCATGATGGCAATCCCCTCCAGGTACCAGTTAACAGTATTTACACTTCTATTCACTGCCTTCATCTTGAATTTTTATCTAAAAACAAAAAACACAGGCTAATTGATCATGGTGTCACACTGTAGGAGAAGCACTGTAGGAGAAGCACAAGGTTGGCTGTTCAAACCACCTTTCAGTCCCCAGAAACCCTCTATAGGGTTGCTATGAGTAGGAACCAACTAAAGGGTAGTTAACAATAACAATTGATTATGGAATTTTATGTACTTAAGTGTCTATACTTCTCAGTATAACATTAAGAATAATCATTCCCCTATTTCCTTTCTTTTAAAAATTATAATTCAATTTTAATTATTTTCTTATATTTAAGATAACCAGTTGCTCTCAAGTTGACTCTGACTCATGTGACAGAGATGAACTGTAGCATGGGAGTTTCACTGGCTGATCTTTCTGGAACCAAGCCTTTCATCAACCATGCATCTGGGTGGACTGGAATAGGCAACCATTGATTTTGCAGTGGACTGAACAACAGATTGCACTACACAAGGACTCTATATTGCAGTTTGCTTGCTGAAAGTGAAGAGGACTTGAAACATTTACTTATGAAGATCAAAGACCACAGCCTTCGATATGGATTACATCTCAATGTCAAGAAAAATCCTCACCACTGGACCAATAAACAACATTCTTATCAATGGAGAAAAGATTGAAGTTGTCAAGGACTGCATTCTTCTTGGATCAACTATCAACACTCGCGGAAGCAGCAGTCAAGAGATCAGAAGACGTATTGCATTGGACAAATCTGCTGCACAGGAACTTTTTAAAGTATTGAAGAGCAGAGATGTCAGCTTAAGGACTAAGGTGCGCCTGACCCAGGCCATGGTGTTTTCAATAGCCTCATATGGATGCGAAAGCTGGACAGTGAATAAGGAAGATCGTAGAAGAATTGATGCCTTTGAGTTGTGGTGTTGGAGGAGAATACTGAAAGTGCCATGGATTGCCAAAAGAACCAATAGATCTGTTTTGGAAAAAGTGCAGCCAGAGTGCTCCTTGGAGGCCAGGATGGCTAAACTTTGTCTCTCATACTTTGGACATATTGTCCAGAGGAAACAATCGCTGGAGAAGGATGTCATGCTGGGTAAGGTGGAGGGTCAGAGAAAAAGAGGAAAACCCCAAACGAGATGGACTGGCCAGGTGGCATCATTGATGGACTCAGGTGTGGCAATGGTAGTGAGGTTGGTCCAGGATCTGACATTGTTTCATTCTGCTGTGCATGGGGTCGCTATGAGTCGGTTCCGACTCGATGGCACCTGACAACAACAACAATATTGCAGTTAAGACGTTATATTGCTTTTTCAAAAATAATATTTTATGGTCTTCTAGGTAAAAGTTTACACAGCAAATAGGTTCCTTTTTAAAAATTTTTGTACAAATTCTGCTATGTCATTACAGTGTTTACAATGGGTCAGCATTCTCATTATTTCCATTCTGTTTCTTCTGTTTCAATTGATCTATCTTCCCTTCTCCTCTTTTGTCTTTGCATCTTTCTGGGGATGGGGGTGGGGAAGGTTTACAATGTTATCTCATGTTGTTAATTGTTTAAGGGAGCACATTACTCATGTGTGACATTGTTTATTTTATAACCCAATCTATTATTTGCCTGCAGGGTGCCAACAGAAACTTTCAATTCCATGTTCAAAGGTAACTTGAGGGCGATATAGTCTTGGGGATTCACCCATGTCCTCAAAACAGTAGGTCTGGCCTTTTTATAGAACTTGAGTGATATTGTACATTCTTCTTCCCTTTCATATGGGTCCTTTTGTCATGTACTTAGTGGTATTGCTACCTAGGCACCATTTAGTTCTTCTGGTCTGAGATTTAAAGAGGTTGTAGTTCATTTGAGCTATTAGTTCGATGAACTAGTTTCTTCTGTGATCCTTTAACTTCCATCATTCTCTTTGCTCTATATGAGCAGAGACCAATCACGTAGCTCCTAGATACTACTCATCAAATGTAGAAGATCATCCATATGACATTGTTGTTGTTGTTAGTGTCCATCGAGTTGGTACTGACTCACAGCAACCCTATGTACAACAGAATGAAACCCTGCCCAATCCTAGGCCAACCTCACAATTGTTGCCACACTTGAGCGCATTGATGGTGCTATTTTGCAATTTTATCTCACTGGGGGTCTGCCTCTTTTTCTCTGACTCTCCACCTTACCAAACATGATATCCTTCTCCAGTGATGGGTCCCTAATGACAGTATGTCTGAAGTCTGAGAGATGGAGTTTGGCCATCCTGGCCTCCAAGGAGCACTCTGGCTGCACTTCTTCCAAAACAGATTTGTTGGTTCTTTTGGCAGTCCATGGCACTTTCAGTATTCTCCTCCAACACCACAACTCAAAAGCATCAATTCTTCTACGGTCTTCCTTATTCACTGTCCAGCTTTCGCATGCATATGAGGTTATTGAATATACCATGGCTTGAGTCAGGCACACCTTAGTCCTCAAACTGACATCTTTGCTCTTCAACACTTCAAAAAGGTCTTGTGCAGCAGATTTGCCTAATACAATATATCCTTTGATTTCTTGACTGCTGCTTCCATGACTGTTGACAGTTGATCCAAGAAGAATGAAGTCCTTGACAACTTCAATCTTTCCTCTGTTGATAAGAATGTTTGTTGTTTATTGGCAAAGAACAAGTCACCAGGAATTGATGGAATAAAAATTGAAATCTTTCAAGAAAGTAAGGTGGAACTGGAGGCACTCACTCATCTCCGCCAAGAAATTTGGAAGACAACTATCTGGCCAACTGATAGGAAGAGATCCGTATTTGTGCCCACTGCAAAGAGAGGTGATCCAACAGAATGTGGACATCATCGGACAATATCTTTGATATCTCAAGTGAGTAAAGTTTTACTAAAGGTAATTTCAGAAACAGCTGAAAGCATACATTGACACAGAACTTTCAGAGGTTCAAGCTAGATTCTGAAGAGGATGTAGAACGAGGGATATCACTGCTGATGTCCCATAGATCTTGGCTGAAAGAGAATATCAGAAAGATGTTTACCCGTGCTGTATTGGCTACGCAAAGGCTTTCGATTGTGTGGATCATGACAAACTATGAACAACATTGCATAGTATAAATATTCTGGAACATTTAATTGTGCTCATGAGGAATCTGTACCTGGACTAAGAGGCAGTAGTTCAAACAGAACATGGGAATCCTGAATGTTTAAAATTAAGAAAGGTGTGCGACTGGGGTGTATTCTTTCACCATACTTATTCAACTTGTATGCTGAGCAAATGATCCAAAAAGCTTGGTTATATGAAAAAAGCCTGGCATCAGGATTGGAGGAAGACTCAGTAATAACCTGCGATATGCAGATGATACAACCTTGCTTGCTGAAAGTGAAGAGGACTTAAAATACTTACTGATGAAGATCAAAGAGCACAGCCTTTGGTATGGATTGCATCTTAAGGTAAAGAAAAATCCTCACTACTGGACCAATAAACAACAGGCTTATGAATGGAAAAAAGATTAAAGTTATGAAGGACTTCATTCGTCTTGGATCTATATGACCTATACTATGTCAATTGGCTAAGCTGTCCCCTGAGTCTATGGTTCCAAGTCCCTTAAACCAGAAAACCAATGAGTTGTTTAGAAGCCTCTGTAACTGAAGCCCCTATTGTCCCCTTATTTTCTCATATATGTGTATGAATTCTGCATAATTGATCTGAATGGCCATCACCTTGATGAGTTCATACTGTTTACACGTTTATGTACATTTCTTCAATTTAACGGTTACCAGATTTTTTTTTAAACCCTGCCATTTCTCTTGCACAGTGATTTCTACCATTTAAATTTGAATTTTAACTCAGTTGCGATGATTTAACCTTTCAAATCATCACACTCCCCCAAAAATTAGTAATTTATGGTGAGTTATAAAGGAGGTTCATGAAATTACCTGCATGTCTTCTAATTGGGAGAACAGATTTCGTCTTTTTTTTAGGAACTTGGAGTTGTTTTTAGAAGAAGAAAGTATAGCTGCTGACTTAGAGGCAAACTTACTAAATAAAAACTAGTATGTTCTATAGGCTTTGAATAGAGATGTAAATATGTCTCTATCCATTTTATTGTTTAAGTACTTACAAATCTGCAATTGGGGAATTGATGATCAGTTGACACTTACCACAGTACAACCTCAGTTTAGTTTAAATAAATTAAGAAACCTTTACTATTCCAGCAATGATTTCTCTAATGAAGACCTTCTAAAATGTGTTCCTTAGTAAAAAAAATCCTACTCTCACAGATGACTTGTGGCAGGGGAGGTGGGTGGGCAAAACAAACCAGTAATTCCAGTTTTCTCTTCTTAGAGATTCACAGTGCAAGGGAAGAGCTCTGCTAAACCATGGAGGATTAGAACATGAATTAATGACTTACCAAGCTTACTTAAACCATGGAAAGGAGTTTTCTTTTTCCTTCTTTTTTTTCTCAAATAACTCTTACAATCCTGTGAATCAATTGCTCTTACTTTGACAGAAAATGTGTTTGGCTAGAATGTTAACTGTAGTTGCTCATAAGAATAAGTGTCTCTAAAGTATTTCAGTCTTCTGTTTTTGTTTTTGTTTTGTTTTGTCCCTGTCTTATTTTACATTACAATCATAAATATATACAGGGTCACTATGAATCAGAACAGATTCGATGGCACTTAACAACAACACTCCTGGTGAGGTGTTTTAGTATAAGCACTGGATCGATAACCTCAAGGTCAGTGGTTCAAGCCCACTAGCTCTTTCTTGGGAACCCTATACAGGATTGTTGGAACCTACTGGGCAGCAGTTAACAACAACAACAAATATATATATATTTATACATTCAGCAAGAACTACTAGATTATAGGCTGAGTTGGAATTAATTCAATGGCAGCTGGTAGGAGGGAATCAAACAACACTAGGCCCCAAATTCTTTTAACAGATTTGTCATTAACTACTGGAAACTGGGCATCCTGATGTAGTGCCATAGGATATGTTCTTGACCTCAAAACTGGTTTGACCCGAAAGGTCGTTGGTTCAAACTCAGCATCTGCTCCTCGGAAACCCTATACAAGGTCACTATGAATCAAAACTTACTTAACAACACTTAACAACAACAATAATTGGAAACTGGCAAACAACTCATTGCCAGGCATGGTAATGCATGAACTAGTTAAAGATCAATTAAGCAGCTTCGCCCTGAGATTCAAGTGCTAAAGACACAAATTCTCCAGGTTGTCTCAATGAATACCCATTTCAGGCTCCACATGACTTCTGTTTGCCTGTTTCTTTTGCTTGGAGAGATCAATAATAAAAGAATGCTTATTTTCTTCCCCTGATTTTTTTATAATCCTAAAAACTAAAGCAAATGGGAAAGACAACGCGGAAAGGTTTTCTTTTGGCTGTTGGTAGCTGCCTTAAGAGTTCACCTCTAATCCATAGTGGCATCATGCACAATAGGAAAAACACTTCCCAGTCCCATATCATCCTCAGGCTTGGCTGTTGAAAGTACTGCTGTGATCCACAGGGTTTTCATAGACTAATTTCAGAACTGGATCAATAGGTCTTTCTTCCTAGTCTCCGTCACTCTGAAGGCTCTGCTGAAATTTGGACAATGTTATTAATACTACATCAGCCTCTGATGACAGATGGATGGAGGCTGCTCATGATATGCATTGGCTGGGAACCCAGATGGGTTCACCTCATGGAAGGTGAGAAGTCAGACACTGTCCCGTTTCAGTGGGTAGAGTTTACAAGGCCACACTATCTTTTGTAAAAGTCTGAATCAGTGTCCCAGTAGAAGGCCAGCTGCAGTCACCTAGAATTAACCACGTGAAAAGACTGAATACATAATTATTTGTTGAATAAATTTTTTTCAGCACACTCAGTGTTTGGTGCTCTTGGCAGTTTGGTACCAGGGATAACTACTCAAAATCCCATCACTGGTATTCTTCAGGTTCTGACGTTCACAAAGTCCAACTTTAATCACAGCACTATAATGCATTTCCTGAATGGGCACTGAAGGAGAGTAGCCTCGCAACCATTCTCTAGAGTTAGTGACCCTTGAACATGGTATGACCTTCATGTCAACCAAGATGCAGACAGAGAACTAGTGAGAAATACGTCACCACAAGCACCTTCGTCCTTCATGGTCTTCCAAGGAGCTAATGAAGCGCAGTCCCTGGGGGAGCAGTTAGGAATTGACTGCTAACCAAGAGATTGACACCCAACATTGCCTCAAAAGAAAGTCTGGCAATCAATTTCTGAAAGGTCATCACCTTGAGAACCCTATGGTGCAGTTCTACATGTACATATTGGGTCACCATGAGTCGATATCAGCTCTCCCATAATAGCAAGGTTAGCGATCTTGCTAATAAACTTGTTAAACTGGTTCTATAATCCATGCTAGAGGACTAATGTTGTTGTTGTTAAGTGCCATTGAGTCAGTTCTGACCTATAGCGACCCTGTACAGGGTTTCCGAGGGTGTAAATCTTTACGGGAGTAGAAAGCCTCATCTTTCTCCCACGGAGCGGCTGGTAGTTTCGAACCGCTGACCTTAAGGTTCACAGCCCGATTTGTAACCACTACGCTACCAGAGCTCCTTAGAGGACTAATGTAGAAGCTGAAAAATTAATCGATACATTTGAATTATGGTGCTTGTGAAGATTATTGAAAGTGCCGTGGGCTGCCAGAAAAATCTGCCTTGGAAGAACAACCAGAATGTCGCTTAGAAGGTAGGAGGGTTAGAGTTGTTCTTACATACTTAGGACATGTGATCAGGTGGGAACACTTCCTACAGATGGATATCATCCTTGGTAAAGTAGAGGGTCAGTGAAAACAAGAGGAAGACCCTGAATGAGATGGTGTGGCATAGTGGCAGTAATAATAGGCTCTATCATAGCAACAATTGTGTAGACGACACAGATCCAGGCATTGTTTCATTCTGTTATGCGTAGGGTCTGTATGAGTTGGAGCCAACAGGGTGGCACCTAACAACGACAGAGGTCGTGGTGGTGGCTGTGTGCCATTGAGTCGATTCAGACTCAAAGCAACCCTGTGTTGCAAATCTCTACAGGAGCAGAAACCTGAAATAGCATTTTCTAGGACCTAATTCCCTGATGTTAGGGCTTATAACGAAAGTGGTTATCTCCTCATTCGTTCATGGCTACCAGTTTCTTTGATGGTCTTCATCATTCACCTTCTATTAGTGAGAATGCCATAAGAAATCATTTAAAACTTCATTTTATCTCCAAGTTTCACCAGGTAATTCTGTCCTCCGCTAGTTACAGATGGTCTCTCAAATATTGGCTCATCTGATCCAACACAGTCTAGCATCATACCTTGCTGTTGTCGTTAAATAGCATTCTGTCAGTTCTGGCTCACAGAGACTCTGTATAGGGTTTAAATCCTCACCACTGAACCAGTATACAACATCCATATAAGTAGAGAAAAGATTGAAGTTGTCAATGACTTCATTTTGCTTGGATCAACCATGAACACTCATGGAAGCAGTAGTCAAGAAATCAAACAATATATTGCATTAGGCAAATCTGCTGCACAAAACCTCTTTAGTGTTGAAGAACAAAGATGTCTGCTTGAGGACTAAGGTGCACTTGATACAGCCATGGTATGTTCAATAGCCTCATATGCATAGGAAAGTTGGACAGTGAATAAGGAACACAGTAGAAGAATTGGTGCATTTGAGTTATGATGTTGGAGGAGAATATTGAAAGTATCTTGGATTGCCAAAAGAACAAACCAATCTGCATTGGAAGAAGTACAGCCAGAGTGCTCCTTGGAGGCCAGGATGGCCAGACTTCAGATTTCATACTTACTTCAGACATATTGTCAGAAGGGACTAGTCACTGGAGAAAGAGATCATGTTGCATAAAGTGGAGGGTTGTAGAAAAAGAGGAAGACCCCCAATGAGATGGACTGGTACAGTGGCAGCATCAATGGGCTCAAGCGAAGCAATGATTATGTGATTGGCCCAGGACCACCGGACAGTGTTTCATTCTGTTGTGCATAAGGTCGCTATGAGTTGGTACCAACTCGATGGCGACAAACAACAACAACAGGGTTTCAAAGGAGAGGCTGATGGATTTAATATGTTCTTTGATGTTCACAGCCAGTCTTGTAGACAGCATTACTTCAGTAAGTGATTCATAAGTACCTAAATGCGATACAAACCATTTTCAGTTAGCTGTTGTTCATTGTGACTCAGCTAGCAGGTGATGAAGCATAGGAATATGTTTCAAAGAACATTGCATTCACAACATTAGCCTACTGTTTTCTGGAGTAATTCCTGAGGAGATCATTTTTTAGTTTTTGTTTTCAACAAAGAGGTAATACAATAAACAAAACTGTTCTATTTAGGGTTTTTTGTTTGTTTGCTTTTGCTTTCCCCCCCATATTTAGGATAGATAAAAACAGTGTAGACAAATTCTTAAACAGAAGAAAAAACAAAAAGAAACAAAACGTTTACATTATTAATGGCATTTCTGCTACCAAGGCTATGTCTGGAAATTAGGTTCTTCTGGATGAGGAAGGAGTTAGGGTTTGGCCTGTTAACTGCAAAGTCAGTGGTTCGAACCCACACACTACTCTGTGGGATGCTCCCATAAAGAATTACAGTCTCAGAAAGCCCTAAATAAGGTCACTGTGAGTCAGGCCCTGCTCGATTACAAACACTTGGAATACAGACATACCTTAGATCTAAGGGATATACTGATGCTCTGTATAAGGGATACAGAAGACGTAATATAAACGACAAAGAAAATCAGGAGAGTAGTGATCTCACAGAGGAGGACTTTCCTGAGGCCTTCTAGTAATGGTCATCATTATAGTAAGAGGCAGCTGCTGAAGTCTGACACACTACTCAGAATAAAAGGAGTTAACCCTGGCTGGTGGAGCAAAAAATGGACTTTGAACTTTAACTTGTTTGGAATGTAAGGTAGACACTTTATTAATTGACTAGGGGTTTGACAAAGCAAGGTAATTTAATTTATAGAACTCTACTGTCCATGCTCAGGGTTCTAAATATCAGACACATTATACAGTGGAAACTGTGATAGCTGGAGTTTAGCATGATAACCCGGCTTCTGGTCTTGTCAGGTTTTTGCCATTGACAGAGTGTAGTCTTACCATATTTCTATCTGTTTCTGTTTGTTGTTGTTGTTAGGTGCCGTCAAGTCAGTTCCGATTCATACATTGAATATCATGCACAACAGAAAAAAACACTGTCTGGTCAGGCCCCATCCTTAAAATTGTTGCCTTACTTGAGCCCACCCATCACTGCACTGCTATCTCTGGGCCACTCCATCTTGTTGGGGAGCTTCCTGTTTTTCGCAGACCCGCCACTTTACCATACACGCTATCCTTCTCTAGGGACTGGTCCCTCCCGACAATATATACCAAGTATGAAAGATGGAGTCTGGTCATCCTGGCCTTCAAGGAGTTATACTCTTCCAATGCAGATTGGTTTGTTCTTTTGGCAGTCCATGGTACTTTTAATAATCTCCAACACCGTAACTCAAATGCACCAATTAAACACTCTCTTTCTATTAGTGGGAAATATTTGAGTTTTCCTTCTCTGACAGGTTTCAACTATATACTAGTAGCTTTCACAGGTTCACTGTATTATTGTAACTTGTCACATGGTGTTACATGTCATTGAGGTGGTTCCAACTCATAGTGATCCTGTACAGGGTTTCCTGTGGGTTTGAATGGCCAATCCTGTGGTTCCCAGTCCAGTGCTGATCCTACAGCCTCACACCTAGAATCGTATTGGTACATACAGATACGAATTTATTCCAAACTATTTTCATCCAAACTTCATCTCTCATACTTCAGACATATTGTCAGGAGGGACCAGTCACTGGAGATGGATATCATGTTTGGTAAGGTGGAGGGTCAGAGAAAAAGAGGAAGACCCCCCAACAAGAAGGATTGGCCAAATAGCAGCATCGATGGACTCAAGCATGGCAATATTAGTGACGTTGGCCCAGGATCGGACAGTGTTTTGTTCTGCTGTGCATAAGGTCGCCATGATTCAGTATTGACTTAATGGCACCCAAAAACAACAATTTTCAGTAGAATCATGGTATACTCCTGTAGGATAAGCACTAGACTGCAAACCATAAGGTTGACAGTTCAAAACCACCAGTCATTCTTCAGAAACCCTAAACAGGATTGTTATGAATTGGAACTGACTCGATGATGCTTAACAACCACAACAACAATTTTCAGTATGGATTACACTTCAACATAAAGAAAAGGAAAATCCTCACAACTGAGCCAATAAACAACATAATGGTAAATGGAGAAAAGATTGAATTTGCCAATGATTTCATTTTACAGGACTTTACAATCAATGTCCATGGAAGCAGCAGTCAAGAAATCAAATGAAATATTTCATCGGGCAAATTTCCAAAAAGAAAAAAAAGCACTTAAAAGTATTAAAAAGCAAGCATGTCACCCTGAAGATTAAAATACACCTAACAAAAGCCATGGTATTTTCAGTCACTTCATACCTATGTGAAAGCTGGATAATAAACAAGGGAACCCAAGAAGAATTGAAGCTTATATTACGATATATATTATGTGTATATGTATGTATATACCATTTATATTATATGTATTATATAAAAACTTGACTGTGTGGGTCATGGCAAGCTATATATAGTACTGAAAAGAAAGAGTATTCCAGAACACCTAATTGTGCTCATGGGGAACCTTACACATACTAAGAGGCTATTGTTCTTACAGAAAAAGTGAATACTAAATGGTTTAAGATCAGGAAAGGTATGTGCGAAGATTGTATTCTTTCACCATACTTATTCAATCTGTGTCCTGAGCAAATATTCCAAGAAGCTGGATTACATGAAGAAAAGCATGGAATTGGATTGTAGGAAGACTCATTAATAACTGAAAATATGCAGATAATACAATGCTGTTTATAAAAAATCCTCAAAGCTGAACCAAAAAATTTCAATGGAGATCATGATCAGTGAAGAAAAGAATCAACAGGGCAGACTTCATTTTGCTTGGATCCACTATCAACACTTATGGAAACAATAGCTAGGGAATCCAATGACGTATTGCATTAGGCAAATCTGAGGCACATGACCTCTTTAAAGGGTTCAACAGCAAAGATAACAGTTTAAGAACTAAAATGCACCTCACCCAATCCATGGCATTTTCAATAGCCTCATATGCATGTGAAAGCTGGACGATAAATAAGGAAGACCTGTATTCTTCCTTATTCATTGTGAGGTTACCTTATTCATTGTAAGGTAGCAAGAATTGTGAGGTTGGCACAGGACTGGGCAGTGTTTTATTCTTTTGTGAATAAGGTCACTGAGTCAGAATACTCAAAGGTACCTAACAATAACAACATAGAAGAATTGATGCATGTGAGTTATGGTGTTGAAGAAGAATACTAAAAATACCATGGACTGCCAGAAGAACAAGCAAATCTGTATTGGAGGAAGTGCAGCGAGAATGTTCCTTAGAAGCCAAGATGGTGAGACGTCATCTCTCATACTTCAGGCATGTTAACAGCAAGGACATGATAAAGTAGAGAGATAGTGAAAAAAGAGGCAGACCTCCAAGGAGCTAGGCTGCACACTGGCATTAGCCGTGGACTCAGTCTTGGCAGCAATGGTGAGGATGGCAAAGGACCAGACAATTTTCACTCTGCTTTGCATAGGGGGCACTATGAGTTGGAACTGATTTGATGGCACCTAACAACAATAGCAAAGACCATTGACTAGACCGTGGACTGCCGGAAAAACAAATCTGTTTCGGATGAAGTACAGCCAGAATGCTCCTGAGAAGCGAGGATGGTAAGACTTCTTCTCACGTAATCTGGACATGATATCAGGAGGGACCAGTACCTGGAAAAGGTCATCATGTTTGGTAGAGGATTAGTGCAAAAGAGGAAGACCCTCAAAGAGATGGACTGACATAGGAGCATGCTACAACGAGCTCAAACCTAACAACAATTGTGAGGATGGTGTAGGACCAGACAGTGTTTCCTTCTGTTGTGCATCAGAAGGTTATGAGTCAAAACTACACAATGGCACGTAACAACAGACATATTGATACATGTCAACTGGACTTTATGATAACAAAGATTGTGAGGATGGAGCAAGAGGAGGCAGCATGCAACTCTGTCGTGAATACAGTCAATAGAGTGAGTAGGAATCAACCCAAGTAACAACATTGTAAAGGACATTTCTCTTTATGGAAGCAGACGCCCATGTCTTTCTATTGCAGAACAGCTAGTGGTTTAGAACCACTGACCTTAGGTTAGCAGCCAAGCACTTAGCTACTGCACCACTAGGGATCCTTACTTAATTTAATAGTGGGCAATAAGCCATTCTGACCACCCATTTAAAATCACATTTCCAATCAACCTTATAGGAAAACTGGCTCTTTGACCTCCATTTGTCTTTCTCCCGGTTCTTAATTCTGAGTTGATTCTTAGCGTGGGAGGAAACACAGGGTATTATTTATCGATCCTTTAAGCCCTAACAGTAGCAAATATAATAAAACATTGGATGGAATTATCAGAGACTTACTATATCAGGCCAGACCTTGTTTAATAGTCTTAATTCCTTTTAAGACTCTATAACTAGACAATATCCTGTCTAGAATCCACACAGGTTTCACACCCCACAGGCAATGGAGGAGTTATGCCTTGATAATAATAAATCATTTTTGTGTGTTCTAAAATTTTTTTTGAGGAAGAAGAGCCTCAGGAAGGGATTTATATATGAAGCATCTGACAGCTCATTAGGAAATTTGGTAAGGCCAAACTGAGGTGTATATGATTAGAGAAATTCTTCCTATAGAAACTCTGCCTGTCTCTATTCCATACCATCCATAAAAACTAACTAAACAAACTTGTTTTGTAGAAGTTCAATTCATTTGTGGCCATTTCAAATACCCCGTAATCTTTTCCCGGTGGTGACTATGTATAAAGGGTGCTTTAATATTGATTAATGTCGTCAACATAAAAGGAGCTCTGGTACAGGGTCGCTATGAGTCAGAACCGACTCTACGGCACATAACAACAACAATGTATAAAGGGTGCTTTTATGTTGACTAATGTTGTCAACAAGGAGCTCTGGTAGCGTAGTGGTTACGAATCGGGCTGCGAACCGCAAGGTCATCAGTTCGAAACTACCAGCTGCTCTGCGGGAAAAAGAGGAGGCTTTCTGCTCCCGAAAAGATTTACAGCCTCGGAAACCCTGTTCAGGGTCGCTATGGGTCGGAAGCGACTCGACGGCACACAACAACAACAACAATGTTGTAAAACTACCTGCACAGTGCTTTGTAATAAGTAGCTCTGAGATTTTAGATAGGAGTATTTTAATTGATAACAGCAATGAAAAATCATGAATGTCAATCTGTTTTATTTGATATTGTTGGTATTGTTGGTAGATACCAATGAGTTGTTACTGACTCATAGGGATCCTATGCACAACAGAACAAAGCACTGCCCATCCCATGGCCAACATGACAATCATTGCTATGTCTGAGCCCACTGCTACTGCAGCTGTGCCAATCCATATCATTGGGGGTCTTCCTCTTTTTCACAGACCCACCATTTTACCAAACATTATATTCTTCTCCAGGGCTTGGTTCCTTCAGTATGAGAGACAGTCTGTTCATCCTAGCTTCCAGGGAGCACTCTGGCTATATTTCTTCCAACGCAGATTGGTTTGTTCTTTTGGCAGTCCATGGTACCTTTAATATTCTCCTCCAACACCATTGCTTAAATGCATCAGTTCTTCTATGGTCTTCCTTATTCACTGTCCAACTTTCACATGTATATGAGGTTGTTGAAAATACCAGGGCTTGGGTCAGGCACACCTTAACCTTGATACTAAAATATTGTTGCTCTTCGACACTTTAAAGAGGTCTTGTGTAGCAAGACTAATAAATTATATCCTTTGGTTTCTCAACTTACTTTTTTAAAGTTTTCTTTATACTTATGTTTCTTTTAATTTCTTTACATTTACATGAGCTATTGCTCTGGATTTATCAACCATTACTGATACAAACTGCAGTATTTTGTTTTTTTCTTTTGCCAATATGTCAACCTTTTAATTCCTTTCCCTAATACTTCCCCTAAATACAATCATAGTTGTTGTTGTTGTTAAATGCCATTGAATTGGTTCCGACCCATAGTCACCCTGTATAAGGTTTCCAAGGAGTAGCTGGTGAGCTTGAACTGTCGACCTTGCAGTTCAAAGGGCTTTGTAGTCTGGTGCATCAGCCCACAGTGCCATACCAAGACTCCAAGTACAATCATTGTTGTTGTTGTTAAGTGCTGTTGAGTCGATTCTGACCCATAATGACCCTGTATAGGGTTTACGAGGAGCAGCTGGTGAACTTGAACCACTGACCTTATAACAATTATGTTCTCCATGTTCCTATTATTGAAAAATATCCCAAACTAAAATAATATGAGTAGCATTCACACATGAATGAATGAATGAATGAAAACATAAATAATAACTAGGGGAGAATCTTTGCTTTTCCTCATTTATAAAGCAGACCAAAAATGTAGCTGGAAATAAAGAGATGAAGGAGAAATTCATGATCTTCCTAGATTCCCTCAGTTTAGATACTTCAGATGCCTTTATCACAAATTGCCTTTGCGGAGAAAACACATTCCCAAACTGTTCCTTTCTTCCATTCCCCTCCTTCTTGCATCTTACTGTCTCACAGTAAGAAATCTCTAAGAGTTACCTTAAAGCAAGGGTGAACTGGATAGCTCCAGGGTAAGATGTTAAAGACTAAAGCCCTTAAGCTTCCCACTTAAAAAAAAAAAGATATGCTTATTAACGAAAACAAAAAAGTGTAGGGGTAGAGTGCAAATGGTCCAAAGTGGCCACCCTAATATCCTAGTGTGGCCCTGTGGGTTAATGCACTGGACTCTAAGATGGTTTGAACCTCAAGGTCAGCAGTTCAAGCTCACCACTTAACAACAACAATGTCAATTTAAACCACATCTCTTATCTGTTCGCCCAGCTCCCACTATCTCCTTTTATTTATACATATGCTAGGAAGAGCAGACAGTCCCCTCCTCCTGCTATGCATAACAAAACGCCTTGTTCTCTTGCTTTAGTTATGCATATGCTAGCAAGGAACCAACAGCCCCCTCCCTCTGCTAGGCTTACAGAAACCTTTTGTTCTCCAGGTAGGGCAGGCAGCTGCCCTTTGTGATTTTCCTACTTTTCAGTGTTCCACATATCACCCTCAATGAAGTTTGTGTGGTGGTGGTTATGTGCCATGGAGTCAATTCTAACTCAAAGCAACCCTGTACATGGTTTCCAAGGCTGTAAATCTTTGCAGGAGCAGAAAGCTTCATCTTTCTCCCACGGAGCAGCTGGTAGTTTCCAACTGCTGACCCTGAGGTTAGCAGCCATATTTGTAACCACTACACTACCAGAGCTCCTTATACTCCTCAATATCAAAAGACCCTAGCCCAAACCACCCTCGAAGAACTTCACTGTCCAGCCAGTAGCAACTGGAGACAGCTGGTCAATTCCTGGTTAGTAAATTTCCCTGTCAGCAAACGATTTCTCTTATTTTCTTTTCTGTAAGAAACAAATGTCTCTCAAATTGGGTCCTGGTCATTTTTTTCAGTCTCTCAGCAACTACATAAACAGACACAGAAGGCTTTTCCCATTGGGGCCTAAACCCCTACAAAAACCAAACCAATAGACAATGAGTTGATTCCATGTATGTTCAGAGTGGAACTGTGCTCCTCAGATTATCAATGCCTGTGACCTTATAGAAGCAACTCACCAGGCAGTTCTTCTTTGGCACCTCTGAGTGAATTTGAACCACCAATGTTTTGGTTAGTAGTTGTGCACTTAAACATTTATACCAGCCCAAACCAAATGAAACTCACTGAAACTCTATCAATTATGAGTCACAGTGACCCTACAGGGCAAAAAAGAACTGCCCCTTATGGTTTCTGAGACCCTAAATCTTTACAGGGTCAGGCAGCCTCATCTTTCTCCCATGGAAGGGATGCTGACTTCGAACCACTGACCTCCCAGTTAGCAGCCTAATGCCTAGCCCACTGTAATACCAGTCTTCCTATTTAGATAAAGGAAAAAAAACACTAAGTATAATATCAGGATGAACTAAAAATGTCCAGCCACTACCAAGACAGCATGAGGGGAGGTGATCATTTTCATAAATGATTGAAAAAGTAGGGACCATTTGTTAGAGGGACCTAAGGGATCTGGGGGAGTTAGGAAGAGGGTCGGAAGTCTCTGTATAGTTTGTCTCAGCAGAAACAAGACAGCCTCAGCAATGAGAACATACTGAGATGAGGGGTGGGTAAGAGGGGAAACTGTTGTAAGGGGGAAATAAAGGTAATAATAAGCGAAAACTTGCAAAATAAGACTCAAGGAAACCATATTTAGACAAATTCCAAACCAGGTACTCAGACACTTGAATCAGGAGAACAACTCACACTCTGACAGAAGGCTATATGAAGGAAAAGCTGAATTGTATTCGTGGATCCTCCTCTTCTACATTCGCAGAGTGGAAGCCTGGTCATATCTCTCTAGCCAAACATTTATGCTTAATAAATTGTCCTATTTGCATAAGTATCTTGCCTCTCTAACCACTTTTGTGTGGGGTCAGCAGGTTACGCCTTCCCCATTTTTTGGAAGGACAGTAACACTGTCTCAGGGACAACACTTCAACCATGACAGCGGTGATGGGGTCTAGCAGAAACTTTCCTATTTACCCTAATCTTGAAAGTTATTAATTTCCTGCCCAAACTCCTGAAGCATGTCTGCTTGTGCCTTATTCCATTTCTGTGTAGGAAATCAATGACGATGCTCAGGGCAGATCAAGAAAAATTGTCTAACAATGACTTCACTGGTACCAATCTACAAAAGATGTTAAAGCATCACTAGGAAAAAAATTTGAAATAAGATGCCAGTTAATTATAATCTTCCAATGTAATTATATAACTGGGGCGGGTAATTGGCCCACTCTTGTCACAGTAGATAGGCTGTTAAATAGAAATATAAAATATAATTATACACACACAATAAAGCAAACAGAAAAGTATTCCTAGGTGCTATTCACCAATTCCCTATTAATAATCAGCCTTATAGAAACTTACAGGGACACCCATGATTACGATGTTCATAGGTTCTTTCTAACAGGAGTTAAGTCCAGACCTTTGAACAAAATAAATCCCTGCCTGGGCTAAGAGATTTTCCTGAGGAATCAATTCTTGCAAGGCCAGGTTTAGCTCAGATCTCAAATGAAACTTGAAACCTAGTTGTAATTGTTGTTGTTAAGTGCTGTCAAGTCGGTTCTGACTCCTAGTGACCCTGTATAGTGTTTTGGAAGAGAATTAGGTCTGAACTGCTGGCCTTGTGGTTAACTGTCCTATGCTTATCTTCCATTGCTACACAGGACTTGCTAGCTAATGTTGCTGAACCCTCTATATCTCTGAGGTTACCAAAGTGACTATGTTTGATATTATTATTTGGACTCCTGGTGTGGTGCTGTAGCATCGGCACTGGACTGCGAACCACAAGGCTGTCAGTTCAAACCCAACAAGTGCTCCTTGGAAACTGATAGAATCTCTCATCCACGTGCATAATAAAATGGCTGCTTGCCACGCTTTAGTTCTCCTTCAGGAACCTCTCTTCCTACCTACTGGAACTTCCTCTCTCTACCTGCCCAGCATCCCTAGTCAACCTATCACCTACCTCCACTACTCTCAACCCCGCCCTCTTTAACCAGTATAAAAATCCCTCTCCAGCAACACGGGCTTTCTTTTGCTCTCTTTCCTCCTGACCCTCAATAAAGCCTTACATGTGGGTGTTTGTGTTCCGGCTCATTCCATCTCACAGAAACCTTATACAGGGTTGCTATGATTCAGAACTGACTTAATGACACTTAACAACAACAGCATTATTAGGCTAAAAAACGGACACATTATGTATTTATGTGTTTATTTATTTACACCGAAGTCGTTTGTCATTTCCTGCCAGATGTTGGTGTGAATCCCAGTTGCACCTCTGTCTGATTTTGTGACCTTCAGTAAATTCATTCCACAACATCACCGTAGTCAACTCATTTATATTAGGATGATACCTATCCAACAAAGTGATTGTGAAGGGTAAAGAAATTAATTTGCAAAACACCTGATACAGGGTATTCATGTAATTCTTAATTAATGATTGGCACTATGGATTGCAAAGTTGGTTGGAACCACAAAATCAGTGGTTTAAGCTTACCAGCCACTCCTTGGAAACCCTAAACAGTGTCGCTATGGGTTGGAACCAAACCAACAGCACTCAACAACAACAACAGTGATGGGAGGTCTGGAAACATAACTGATTTGTAGAATATACAACAAATTTTTCTCTGCTACAGACTCATTTCTGTTTTTGGAAATACAGATGTCCTGGGACTTAGTGGTTAGGCAGTAGGGAAGGCTGGAATTACAGAGGAAATAAAACTCATACCAGTCAGTGGGTGCTAATTGTTTGAATTCCATGTAAATGGTTTGGCAAGAGAGGAGCTTGGAACACTTAGCTAAATTGAAGTTTAGGGATTATCTGTGAATTTAAAGTATCCATGCCATTTTGGCCCCTATTAGCACAAGTAATTGAGAAGAAAATCTTGCCAGTTATGCTTTTCCATAAGGCTTAATGTGGACTTCAATATTTAAGTAATTCATTAGCAGGCTTAAATGGTACCGAGGAAGGATATTAAAGGACGCTAAGAGATAGTGTATGACCTTCATTTTTGAGATGAACAAATTGAGGTCCACAGAGGTTTTTAGGGACTCAAGATTACATAGTTTACTTTGGAAAAACTGAGACTAGAATTCTTACCTCCTAATTTCCCATTGCAACTTGATTCTGAGTGTTATTTTCAGTTAGGAGGAAGGAGTCTCTACGTGTTATTTTCAGAGTTTAGAGGCGCTTTTTTATAACAGTCAAGACCCCAACTCTTTTCTCATGGAATCTTACTGCCAATGTTGAAGAAAATCAGATCCAGGGAGAACATGACATTGAGCATTTTCAATAAACGTTCAAAACATGCATTTGGGGAGAGGGAGGAAATGGAGACAAAGGGTTACTATTTCTGCACTAAAATGATGAACCATATAACGCATTTCGAGAAATCTTTAACATTGTTTAGAAGATCCATTAAGTCTGGCCTGATAGAACCTTACTAGAACAAGTTATTAAAGCCCTAAATGGTATTTGGGAATGCAGCTACCTCAGACTGAAGTGATTTGCATTCTATTATAAAACATCTAGGGCACTCTGGCCAGCGGGATCACTGGGATGGCTGAACCTTGACCCCCACATGATTTTCCAAATACAGAGTGTACTTGTTCCCTGTTTAATAGCTAACCACACTTAAATTAAAGCCTGATGCCCTCTTACAAACTCCGATGTCTTCAAGGTTTAAGAAGACATTGTGGGAGACATACTAAGACTGTTAATACAATAAACTTCATTTCATTGTACTTGCTTCTTTCACATTGGTTGATTCTTTTGGACTTCAAGCATTTATAGGACATTTCCATGTTGCCTGCCTTAAGGATATTGCCACTGTATTTGAGGGACCTGGTTCAGAATCTCTCCCAGAGAGAATTATTCCATTTCATTTTGTAGCTTCATAGCCCAGAACCAGAACTTTCCATAAGACACTCAATAATATCAATGCAGGGGCCCCTCCGGAGAACACATCAATTTGTATTACAAAAGTGAATTATGGCTGTACCCACAAGAGCTGGTATAGTTAAGTGTCTGTCAGTGTTTCCATTATATGTTAGGGTTTCTTACTTGTTGCAAAAATATACTTTATGCTTAAGCATGCAAGGCCAGTTTAGGAAGTGATTGTTCTCTTTGTTTTGTTTTACAATTTAAACATGATTATTCATTTGTATGTTTGCTTATATGTATATTATAATCCAAAGAAATCATGCTATCTGAATCACATGGCCGCCAGGATTAAGATGGTTTCAATGAGGTTACGATACCAGACCGGAGTTCTCGTGTGGTGCTGTAGGATAAAGCACTGGACTGAAAGGTTAGTTTGAACTGCAAGGTCAGCTATAAGTCACAAATGACTGGACAGCACTTAACAACAACAATGTTGTTGTTGTTGTTGTCAGCTGCCATCGAGTCGGAACCGACTCATAGCGACCCCATGCACAGCAGAA
>NW_006408574.1:16120666-16139673 GCF_000296735.1 Chrysochloris asiatica
CACTGATGATATGGAGCTTTTCCATCTTCTCTTTCCACAGATGTAGTCTATTTGATTTCTATGTGTTCCATCTGGCGAGGTCCATGTATATAGTCGTCTCTTATGCTGTGTAAAGAAGGTATTTGAAACAACAACAATAACATGATGCTAATGTTCATAACTGGGTGGGATCCACATTGTTCATTTTGGAGGATACCAAGGTTTCATAAATAAAGGTTCTAATGTTGTTCAAGGAGCCCAGCGTAGCAGTATAGGATAGGCAGTGGACTGCTAACCACATCAGCTGTTCAAACCCAACAGCTGCTCTGAGGAAATCCTCTACACAGTCACTGTGAGTCAGAATCAACTTGACAACACTTCACAACAACAAATAGGATTCAAATGCTCTCCGAAAATTACACATGGAATCATTAGCCATTTGCATTATAAGTTTAAAAATGTCTCTTTATATCTAATAAGCACAAGACTGAAAACCACAAGGTTGGAAGTTCTAGCCCACCAGCTGCTTCGCAGGAGAAATATGAGGCATTCTGTTGCACAAATATTTAAATCCTCAGAAACCCTATACTGGGTCTCTGTGAGTTGGAAGCAACTCACAGAGTTGGCTAGGTTTAGGACTTTCTTTTGTCGTCCCCTATCCATGCTCATATTTTGACCTTGAATATAAGTACATTCTATACTTCTTTTAAAACCTAACTCAAAGGCTCCCTTTTCTGAGATTCCCTGACTCCACAAAATAGACTCACGGAGTCTTCCGCTAACACCTACCTCTAATATAGTTTTTACAACATATCACTTGCCTGTGTCTATTTCTGTACTAGAATCGACAGACTGAGGCCCACAACTCTATTCTGTTTATTAGCAGAGCACTGAACAAATTCAGTCCTGGTGTGCTGCTGTGGGTTAATGCCCTGGACTGCAAGTTCGGTTTGGACTGCAAGGTCAGTGGTTCAAGCTTACCGGCTGCTCCTCGGAAACCCTACTGCAGGGCCGCTATGAGTTGGAACCAACTGGATGGCACTTAGCAACAACAACAACAACAAACAAATTAAATATGTTCATTAAATACTGGTGGAAGGAAGGAAGGAAGGAAAGAGAGGGAGAAAGTCAGTGTTCTGTGAGATACTGAAGGAACCCTGGTTATGCACAGTGGATCTTAAGCATCAGGCTTCTGACCCAAACAACCACACTATGGGAAAGAGACCGACGGTCTGCTTCCATAAAGATTTTCAGCCTCAGAACCCTAGGGATCAGTTACACCCTGCCCTGTAGGATCTCAGTGAAT
Source organism: Chrysochloris asiatica (assembly GCF_000296735.1). Taxonomy (NCBI): domain Eukaryota; kingdom Metazoa; phylum Chordata; class Mammalia; order Afrosoricida; family Chrysochloridae; genus Chrysochloris; species Chrysochloris asiatica. Next base: position 16,121,952 of record NW_006408574.1, read on the forward strand.
CATAATGAGCTTGATGGTGGTAGATTGTAAGATATGGATAATGACAAGGACAGATGAGGGATGAAATATTAATTTTTGATAAGTAAGAGATGTTTTAAATATGATTTCCTACTTCTAGCTTCAGCGGTTCAGAGAGTACGTGTTCTTATAAACTCCACAATGAAGAATCTCCTAGAAAATTGAATGGCTCGCATACTCTGACAGGAAGACACAAAAGCAACAAGTTGTATTGAGAAAATGACCGATCAAGGAGCCAGGAGATGAAATGTTTGTTTTGACTTCTTCACTGACTCTGTCCCTCATCAAGGGACTTAATAGCTCAGTGATTCAATCTGTCTGCAAAATGGTGATAAATAATAGCAGTTCTTATCTGCTTCATAGGGATGTTTGGAGGAAAATGTGCTAGGACATCAAATCATTGTAGATAAAAATTGGAAACTGTATACATACATAACATAAGTTAAATGTTATATTGCTATGGCAATTGTATTAAATAATAATTTATTTCTAGCAAGACTATTTTGTAGGATAAGCACTGGGCAGCTAAACACAAGGTTGGCAGTTCAAATCTGCTTGTCATTCCTAAGAAGTTCTATACAGGATAATTATGAGTCAGAACCAGAACTGACTGGATGACATTTAACAACAATGACACACACAACTATAGTAAGATTTGACACATCTACCTGGTGTGGCGCTGTGGGCTAATACATCAGACTGCAAAGTTGTTTGAACTGCAAAGTCGGTTGCTCAAGCTCACCAGCTGCTCCTTGGAAACTCTATACAGGGTCATTATGGGTCGGAATCGACTCCATGGCACTTAACAACAACAACAACTTGTTATTTACAGTTGGAGTATATCCCCTCTAAAACAAAATGGAGCAAAAATTACTTTTGTTGTTGAGACAGTTTACACATGTTATGTGCCATGGAGTTGGTTCTGACTCATAGCGACCCTGTAAAGGGTTTCAGAGGCTATAAATCTTTACGGGAGCAGAAAGCCTCATCTTTCTCCCGCGGAACAACTGGTTATTTCCAACTGCTGATCGTAGGATTAGCAGCCCAATTTGTAACCACTATGCTACCAGAGCTTCTAGTTTACACATAGCAATCTTATATACAATTAAAACTGTTTCTGCACTGGGGATGGTCCATGTGATGATTATGATTCAAGAGCTGTTAAGTTCTACTGAAGTGCCAAAAGCAACTTAAAGGAAGGAACTAAATGAACAACAACAACAAAAAGACAGATACTGTTAGAAAAAAACAAATTACTAATTTTTGTTGTTTTTTATTAAATCATAAACTTGCAAGGCAGGTTGAACATTAGGGAACTAAGGCTTCTAGAGTTTTCCATAGGGTGATCAATCTGTCTCAGAATGATCCAGAGTATTTGTAGCATGCGGATATCCAGATCTCAATTTGGATTCAAAGAATCCAGAACTTTAAGGGCAGCATCAAATAATCTGCATTAGAAGCAAGAGTCTCAGATGATGTCTACTTATATGATCAAGTTCGAGAAATACCACAAAAATCCATAAGATGTGCAGATTGGAGGAAATCAAGAGCAAAAATTACTTCCCAGTGTAAAATCACTGAGAATGTCTCTTTTGTAGCAAGTAAGAATGAAAAGGAGGAAAAATTTACAGCCCATTTTACTATATGTAACTAGGGACCAAGGATCATTTGTGTTTCTGGTAAGGAGAAAGGGAAGAGCCCTACAAACTCCTTTATTTTTTCTTCAGTGGCCTCCTGGAGGTCAGCCAAGCTGTCTAGTTTCCAATCATTTTGCAATTTGATAAGGATTTTTTCCTTCAAACAGCCATCAAGAAATATTGGATACAAATGTGAAAGAAGGTACAACTGATCTGGTGTGGCACTGTGGGCTGATGTGCTGGACTGCAAAGTCAGGTTGAACTGCAAAGTTGGCAGTTCAAGCTCACCAGTGGCTCCTCAGAAAGCCTAAACAGGGTTGTTATGGTTCCAAACCAACTAGACAGCATTTAACAACAGCAACAATTATTATATGAACACAAACGTATTATTATTTTTTTTCTATTATTAAGAAAGCACATGCACACTGCCACTGAATCCACTCTGATAGTCACATAAAAATTCCAACAATGAAAGAAAAGGATACAGAGAGAAATAAAAACACCTGAAATCCCAACCCAGTGTTAAATACTGCTCTCATGTAAATTGTTCCAGTGCTATAATCACAAAGTAGACTTTGATTCTAGTTATCTCAAAGTATGTCTATAGTTAAATTTACACACATTTATTTATATAAACCCACCACTCCTCTGTCAGTTTGTCTTACTGGCTTGTGAGTTCTGTGATTCTGAAAGCTGTGCCACCGGTATTTCAAATACCAGCAGGGTCAACCATGGTGGACAGGTTTCAGATGAGCTTCCAGATGAAGACAGACTAGGAAGAAGGAGTGACGAACTACTTCCAAATATTTAGTCATTGAAAATCTTATGAATAGCAGAGAAACACTGTCAGATATAGTGCTCGGAAATGAGTCCCTCAGGTTGGAAGGCACTCAAAATGTGACTGGGGAAGAGCTGCCTCCTCAGAGTAGAGTTGACTGTGATGACGTGAGTGGAGTAAAGTCCATGGGAGAAAAGCCCGCAGGACCTTCATTGGCTCGTGGGGCACAACTCAAAATGAAGAAAAATAGCTGTAAACATACACTGAAATCAGAACACGGAATGTACGAAGCATGATTCTGGCACAAATGGAAGTTGTCAAAATGAAATGGAATGCATAAACATCGATATGTTAGACATTTGTGAGCTGAAATGGACTGGTATTGCCATTTTGAATCTGAAAACCATGTGGTTTACTATGCCAGGAATGACAAATTGAAGACGAATGGTGAGACATTCATTGTTAAAAAGAACATATCAAGATCAGTCATGACGTACAACACTGTCTGTGATAGGATAATATCCACGCAACTACAGGGAAGCCCAGTTAATACCACTATTACTCAAATTTACACACCAACCACTAAAGCCAGTGAAGATGAAATAGAAGTATTCTACCGACTTCTTCAATCTGAAATTGATCAAACATGCAATCAAGATGTATTGATCATTACTGGTGATTGAAATGCAAAGGTTGGGAGCAAAGAGGAAGGACTAGTATTTGGAAAACATGGCCTTGGTGATAGAATTGATGCTGGAGAACGCATGATAGAATTCTGCAAAATCAATGATTTGCTCATTTCAAATACTTTGGTTAGACAGCATAAGAGATGTCTATACACATGGACCTCACTAGGTGGAATACATAGAGATCAAATTGACTATATCAGTGGAAAGAGATGATGGAAAAGCTCCATCTCATCAGTGAAAACAAGGCCAGGGGTACATTGTGGAACAGACCATCAATTACTTATATGCAAATTCAAACTGAAGCTGAAGAAAATGAAAACAAGTCCACAAGAGCCAAAAAATGACCTTGAATATATCCTACCAGAATTTAGGGATCCTCTGAAGAACAGACTTGATACATTAAATACTCAAGACTGAAGACCAGAAGAGTGTGGGATGACATAAAAAAATTATACATGAAGAAAGCAAAGAGTGATTTAGAAGACAAACAAGAAGGAAAAGGTCATAATGGATGTTAGAAGAGACACTGAAACTTGCTCTCCAGCGTAGAGATACTAAAGCAAATGGAAGAAATTAAGAGGTACAAGAGATGAACAGAACATTTCAAACATTAGCTCTAGAAGATAAAGCCAAATATTACAACAAAATATGCAAAGATCTGGAGTCAGAAAACCAAAACGGAAGAACACTCTCAGCATTTCTCAAGCTGGGGGAACTAAAGAAAAAATTCAAGCCTCAACTTTGGTTACTGAAACATTCTCTGGGCAAATTATTGAATGATGCAGAAAGCATCAAGTGAAGATGAAAGGAATATACAGAGTCACTGTACCAAAAAGAAATGGTTAATGTTCAACCGTTTCAAAAGGTAGCATCTGATCAAGAGCCAATGATGCTGAAGGAGGAAGTCCAAGGTGCATTGAAGGAATTGGCAAAGAACAAGGCACCAGGAATTGATGGAATACAAATTGAAATCTTTCAAGAAAGTTAGGCGGCACAGGAGGCACTCATTCATCTCTGCCAAGAAATTTGGAAGATAACTATCTAACCAACTGATTGGAAGAGATCCATATTTGTGCCCTTCAAAAAGAAGTGACCCAAAGGAATGCAGAAATTATGGGACAATCTCTTTGCTATCCCATGTGAGTAAAGTTTTACTAAAGGTAATACAGAAATGGCTGCAAGCATTCTTTGACAGAGAACTTCCAGAGGTTCAAGCCGGATTCAGAAGAGGCCGTGGAATGAGGGAGGGATACCATTGCTGATGTCTGATGGAGACTATCAAAAAGATGTTTACCTGTGCTTTATTGACTACACAAAGGCTTTTGATTGTGTGGATCATGACAAACTATGGACAATATTGCGAAGTATGAATATTCCTGAACACTTAATTATGATCATGAGGAAACTGTACCTGGACCAAGAGGCAGTTGTTCAAACAGAACATGGAACACTGAATGGTTTAAAATTAAGCAAGGTGTGCGACAAGGTTGTATTCTTTCACCATACTTATTCAACCTGTATGCTGAGCAAATAATCCAAAAATCTGGGTTATATGAAGAAAAACGTGTCATCAAGATTGGAGGAAGACCCATTAACAACCTGTGATATGCAGATGAAACAATCTAGCTTGCTGAAAGTGAAGAGGACTTAAAATATTTACTGATGAACATCAAAGAGCACAGCCTTCAGTATGGATTATATAGCTCAATATAAAGAAAACAAAAATCTTCACCGCTGAACCAATAAACAACATTCTTATCAACAGAGAAAAGATTGAAGTTGTCAAGGACTTCATTCTTCTTGGGTCAACTATCAACACTCAGCAGTCAGGAAATTTGCATTAGGCAAATCTGCTGCACAAGACCTTTTAAAGTGTTGAAGAGCAAAGATGTCAGCTTGAGGACTAAGGTGCACCTGACCCAAGCCATGGTATTTTCAATAACCTCATATGCATGTGAAAGCTGGACAGTGAATAAGGAAGACCATAGAAGAATTGATGGTTTTGAATTATGGTGTTGGAGGAGAATATTGAAAGTGCCATGGGCTGCCAAAAGAATCTACACATCTGTGTTGGAAGAAGTGCAGCCAGAGTGTTCCTTGGAGGCCAGGATGGCCAATCTTTATCTCTCATACTTCAGACATATTGTCAGGAGGGACCAGTCGCTGGAGAAGGATATCATGTTTGGTAACAAGATGGAGAGTCAGAGAAAAAGAGGAAGAACCCCAACTAGATGTATTGGCCAAGTGGCAGCATTGATGGACTCAAGGATGGCATCAGTAATAGTGAGATTGGCCCAGGATTGGGCAGTGTTTTGTTCTGCTGTGCATAGGGTCCCTGTGAGTCGGTACGGTCTCGATAGCATCTAACAACAACAACAACATGTATAAATATATATGTATATGGCTTTGTATTAAACTTTTAATTTTTGTTCTGTAAGTTTCTTTTGCATGTCAATGACACTGAAAAATAAATCCCATCATTTTGAATACTTTGATATTAAATGGAAATAATTAGACCTAGGTTCAAATTACTATAAACACTTTTATCTCCTCCATACTTTAAAATATTATGTTTTTATTTACTGATGGCATATATATAAACAAACATGTTTTTGTGTTTTTAAGTATCAGTTCTGATTTACAGCACCCCTGTATAGGGTTTGAACTGCCAATCTTGCTGTGCAAACCTATCTTGCAATCCAGCGCTTCTCTTATAGTTCCACACCAGGACTGACAACCAAACATAAATCCATTAAAAAATTTCTACACATATAGTTTAATGATATTGATATGTTCTTCACATTTCGCCACCATTTTCACTATATCTACCTTGATGGTTTCTCTATTACTAATCAAGACTCTCTGTCTCATTCTCATCTATAATTTAGATTACTGCTGTTGTTAGGTGCCATTGAGTCAGTTCTGACCTCTAGTGACCTTATGTACAATAGAAGGAAGCACTGCCCCATCCTGCACCGGCCTCACAATAGTTGTGCTTGAACCCACTGCTGCTATCACTGTACCAATCCATCTCACTGAGGCTCTTCCTCTTTTTCACTGACCCTCCACGTTACCAAGCATGATGTCCTTCTCTAGGGACTGGTTCCTCCTGATAACATGTCCTAAGTATGAGAGATGAAGTCTCACCATTCTGGTTTGTAGGAAGCATTTTGGCCAAACTTCTTCCAAAACAGATTTGTCTCTTCTTCTGGTACATAATGTAGATTGTAGTTGCTAAATGCCGTTGAATCAGTTCCAACTCACAGTGACCCTGAATAGGGTTTACAAGGAGCAGTTGGTGACTTTGAACCACCAACCTTATGGTTCAAACCGACTTTGCAGTCCAGTGCTTTATCACACAGTGCCACACCAGGGCTCCTTATAATATATACTGTTGTTGTGAAGCGCCTTAGAGTTGGTTCTGACCCCCTATAGTAACCCTGTATAGTGTTTCCAAGGAGCAGCTGGTGAGCTTGAACCAATGACCTTGAAACTCAAATGACTTTGCAGTGTGGCGCATTAACCCACAGCGTCACACCAGGACTCCTTAATGTAGATTGTTGTTGTTATGTGCCATGGAGTCTGTTCCAACTCATAGCGACCCTGTACAGGGTTTCCGAGGCTGTAAATCTTTAAGGGAGCAGAAAGCCTCATCTTTCTCCCGCGGAACAGCTGGTAGTTTCGAACTGCTGAACTTGCGGTTTGCAGCCCGATTCATAACCACTATGTTACCAGTGCTACTTAAAAGTTGCCAATTTAAAAATAATTCTTTATAAGAGAGCAATGTCCAAGGCAAATCTTCTTCATTAATTGATCTAAACTGCTTAGAGAAGGATGGCTGTATGAAATAGTTACAGTCAAAAATTTAAAGATAATTTCCAGGCAAAAGATTCTAAGGTTCCTCCACAATCAATGGATCTTCTGGTTTCTATGTGAATTTGAAGTCCTAGTCAATGGGTTTCTTCCTCATGGCCAAGATCCAGCTATTGGTTAACGTGATCAAAAACACCCTATACTGGCAGTTTGGTTGGTTGGTTATGTGCTGTTGAGTTGGTTCCAACTCATAGCGACCCTGTACAGGGTTTCCGAGGCTGTAAATCTTTACGGGAGCAGAAAACCTCATCTTTCTCCCACGGAACAGCTGGTAGTTTCAAACTGCTGACCTTGCGGTTCGCAGCCAGATTTGTAACCACTGCGCTACCAGAGCTCCTTCCTGGCAGCTGGGCCCCATCCATTGTATCTAGTCTAATGGAAAAGGAGGCAATTATATACCTGTAGTGCATTTCCTTTTCAAATTAGTGGGTCTCCTTCTGTTTCTAAGGCCCACTGGTAGTAAACTGGGTTAAAAGTTGAGTTGCTAACTGCAAAGTCAGCACTTTAGATCTACCAGCCACTCCATGGGAGAATGATAAGGCTTTCTGCTCTAGTAAAGATTTACAGCCTTAGAAACCCTATACAAAGTTGCCACAAATTGGAGCCAACTTCATGGCACACAACTACCTACAACACCACCAGCTTCCTCTATTCCTCTCCTACAAGAACAGTATCATGGGTGGCCACTTGCAAACTTTAAAGACCCAGGAACTACTCACCTAAGTAGAACAGAAACATTTAAAACATTAGGTGAGTGGACTAGATAGACCCACAAAGTCATGGTCCCATCAAACTAGTAAATTAGTCCCCTGAGGTGTTTAGCTTATGGAGTCCTGGTGTGGCACTGTGGCTTAATGCGCCAGACTGCAAAGCTGTTTGAACTGCAAGGTCGGCGGTTCAAGCTCACCAGTTGCTCCTCAGAAAGCCTATATAGGGTCGCTATGGGTCAAATCCTGACTCAATGGCAGTTAACAACAACAACAAGTAGTAGCAAAAAGTGTAGTCATTTTGTTTTGTATTGTTTTTTGTCTTCTGTTGTAAATTTTTATAAAATAGTCTGGTCCACATTTTGCTCTTTCTTTTCCAGGGCATAGCTTATTAATCACAGTTACATTAATCAAGTTATATAATCATTACCCTCTGTTGTTGTTGTTGTTGTTGTTGTTAGGTACTGTACAGTGGGTTCCTACCCATAATGACCCCATGCACAACACAACAAAACACTGCACGCTTCTGCCCAATCCTCACAATTGTTGTTATGTTTGATTCCTTTGTTGCTGACGCTGTGTAAATACATCTTATCTTTTTTGCTGACCCTCTACTTTTCCAAGCATGATGTCCTTTTCTAGGAACTGGTCTTTCCTGACAATATGTCCAAAGTATGAGAGATGGATTCTCATCATCCTGACTTCTAAGGAGTATTCTGGCAAGACCAATTAGTTTGTTCTTCTGGAAGTCCATGGTACTTTCAGTATTCTTCACCAACACCATAATTCAAAGGCATCAATTCTTCTCCATTAGTTTTTATTCATTGTCCAACTTTTACATGCACATGAGGTAATTGGAAATATATGGCTTGGGTTAGGCAAACCTTAGGTCTCAAACTGATGTATTTGCTACTTAGCACTTTGAAGAGGTCTTTAGCAGCAGCTTTGCCTACTGTACTACAACATCGGAATTTGGACTGCTGCTTCCATGTATATTGATTGTGAATCCAAGCAAAATTAAGTCTTTGACAACTTCAGTTGTTCCTACATTATCACGATATTTATTGGTCCAGTTGTGAGGACTTTTGCTTTCTTTATATTGTGATACAACCCATTCTGAATGCTGTGGTTTTTTATCTTCACTGGTATTTCAAGTTTTCTTAGTTTTCAACAAGTAAGGTTGTATCATCTGCATATTGCAGGTTGTTTAATGAGTCTTCCTCTAATCCTGATGTCAATTTCTTCATATAATCCAGCTTCTCAGATTATTTTTTCCATTTACAGATTGAGAAGATATAGTGAAAGAAACCAACCCTGGTGCACACCTTTTCTGATTTTAAACCATTCAATATTCCCTTGTTTTATTTGAACAACTGCCTCTTGTCCACGTATGAATTCCTCATGTGCACAAGTATTCTAGAAAACTCATTCTTTGCAATGTTATCATCTGTAGTTTGATATGAACATCTTATCAGTGGGTCAGGGTTTCATCACCTTTTGGGGAGATGACAGTGTTTTGTAACTAGAGACAAGTAAGACAATTCTACTGTATCGATCACGTTAAAATGCTTAACTTTATGTTGTGTGCATTTCATTTTGAAAAAAAAAAAATGAGGTCAGAGAATCAAACACAGACAGGGTAATTCCAGAGACATTTTACCAGTATAAAGTACAGTCCATTATATAATACTCTTTATAGCCAGTTAACCATTGTTGTTGTTGTTATGTGCCATGGAGTCAGTTCCGACTCATAGCGAACCTGTACAGGGTTTCCGAGGCTGTCAATCTTTATGGGAGCAGAAAGCCTCCCATTTCTCTCCTGTGCTTAGCAGCCCAGCTGATAATCCTCAACAGGGAAGATAAATATTTCAGGAAAAGTAAAGAAGTGGGAAATTCAAAGCCATGATTTGTTATAAAATAGTGATTGCCACTGGATGAAAATTAACTTATCACCCAATAATACTACTTGCTTTTACTATACAAGACATTACAATTTCAACGAAAAAAGGATAGGCATTGGAATCAATCCAGAGGGACAACTGACTATCAGATATTTACTTACATGGTGTATGATTCAGTTTCCCCATCTGCATATGTTGTTGTTGTTGTTTAGTGCCATTGAGTCAGTTCTAACTTAGAGCAACCTTGTGGTTAACAGTCCAGTGCTGACCCTACAGCACCACACCAGGACTATATGCCTATATTGCAAGAGCAATTACGATAAGACTTTAACCCCATACTTTCCAAAACTCTGCACTCTTCCTTAAGTATCCCACTCATTACAATCAACATTTTTGATTCCTTTATTTTCTATGTGAGCCCTGGCAGCACAGTGGCTAAAGCACTTAGCTGCTAACCAAAAGCTTGCCAGTTCAAATTCACCAGCTGCTCAATTGAGAAAGAGGTGGGAGTCAGTTTCTATAAAACTGCACAGCCTTGGAGACCCTACGAGAAGTGCTTGCCACTCTGTCCTGTAGAGTTGCTATGACTTGGAATCAACTCAGTGGTAGTTGTTGTTGTTAAGTGCTGTTGACTCGATCCCGAACCATAGCGACCCTAGTATAGGGTTTTTCTGAGGAACAGCTGGTGAGCTTGAACCACCAACCTTGCAGTTCAAATGGTTTTGCAGTCTGGTGCATTAACCCACAGCACCACACCAGGCAAGTTTTCAAATTTATTCTGCTAGTTGTCATTAACACATTGGTTTAACACATCCTTTTACAGCCCATGTAGACCCATTACATCACTGACTTTGATTTCATTCTGATATATAAGACCCACTGCCATCAATCAAGTCTACCTTACAGTGACACTGTGTAGGGTTTACAAGGGTGGCAGCAGCAATGGGCTCAAATGAAGCTACAGTGTTTCATTCTGTTGTGTACAGGGTCACTATGAGTTGGTGCCAACTCAATGGTACCTAGCAACAACAATAACAACAATGTCTTTATAGGAGCAGAAAGCTCCCTCCTTCTCCTGCAGAACAGCTGGGGGATTCAAGCTGCTCACCACGTGGTCAGCAGCCTAACACAAAAATACATGTGGACCACAACTAACAATAAAAGCTTATCAATAAAGAAGTTGAACCAAGTTGAACCATTGTAAGAAACTTGATGCATGCTTTGGAGATATACTTTTTCTCCATGTGATCTTCCATCCTGATCACACTAATAAAACAGAAATCAAAGGCATTCAAAAGACATTTGTGCAACGTAATGATTCCTTGCATTACATGGAAGGAATAGCTTTAAAAAATTACCTGAAAATAAAGGTCAATCCAGAACCTAGCACCAACTCTTAGGAAAAAATAATAAAATATAATTATGCAAGTTTACAAAACTTAATATTTAGAAATGTTTATTAGTTTCTTCTGTTCCATTCACAAAATGACTGAGATGGTTATTAAGAAGCTTAATGTAAAGACAAACACATTTCGTGAAGAGAAAGAGCCTTTATTAAATTCCTACTATGAACCAACTATTGTTGTTTTGTTGGTAAGTGCTATGGAGTCAGTTTGGACTAACAGAAACCCTATACATGGTTTCCAAGGAGTAGCTGGTAGGTTTGAACCACTGAGCCTATGGTTAGCAGTCCAATGCTTACCCTACAACACCACACCAGGACACCATGAAGCAGGTACAAAGATGCCTAAAAAAATTCAAAAACCAACTGATCTACCACAGAATGGAACTGTCCCATAGGGTGTCCAAGGCTACAAATCTTTACCGAAGCAGACTGCTTTCTTTCTCCTGCTAACAGCTGGTGGGTTTGAACCGCCAATCTTTTGGTTAGTGGTCAAGCACTTCAACCATTGTGCTTTAGGGCTTTAGGACAAGCATCTTGCTTTAATACCCACACAGGGGTTGTGATGCTGTTGTTGGGTATCCCCAAGCTGATTCCGACCCATGGTGCCACATAGTTTTCTGGGCTGTAATCTTTATGGGAATGGATTGTCATATTTTTCTTCCTTGGAGATGCTGGATGAGTCCGAAACACCAACAGATTAGTTAGCAGTCATACACTTAACCTTTGCATCACCTAGGCACAGGCTGTAATAATTGTTGTTGATGTGTGTGCTGTGATGTCATTTCCAACTCACATGGAATTTATATAGGGTTTCTGAGATTATAACTCTTCATGTAGCAGAGGCCTTCTGTTTTTCCCTTGGCGTGGCTGGTGGACCAGAACTACCAACGTTGCGGTTAGTGATCCAGTGCTACCAGTTTCTCAGTCATTATTATTAAACCCATTTTATATCTTAAGACACTTAGATAAATAACCTGCTCAGGATTCCACAGCCAGTAAGGGGCATTGTATATTTCAAGTGCAGGCAAGTCCAATTTTAGTCATGAGCCTCTATTTCCTCTCATGAAGGAAATGCACTCATTTTTAGCTTATTGTCAGAAATATCTTCCCATGAACATCAGGAGGAAAGAGTGGGGTGGCTTAAGGTGGAGGCTGGACATCAATGAGACACCAGGACTCTTTGCATTCTGCTCTGTTTGATTCAGTCCCCTGTCAAATGTCATGCCAAAGCCTTTACACTGCAGTCACTTCACTGGGGGTATCTGAATATCAAATAGATTCATAAATGTCTGATTAGAGTTTCTCTGAAGATTCATTTAGCAGTCTTCTAACCCTATGCATGAGTCAGTAAGCAGTGCTGTTTATTTATCTGCTTGTTAAAGTAACTTCATAGGGAAAGAATAGGTGAGAGTCAGTTACAGGAAAAAAAAACTTGGACATATGTTTTATCATTGGTGGTTAATTTATGCCTGTTGTTGTTTTGTTTGCTGTTTTGCAAACATCACAAGTGGAAAGCAGACTTACACGAGCATGTATGCACATCATCATATTTTAAATTTGGCTCAGAACAGACTGTGTATTCTTCAGAAGTACTCAAATACTAGTATGAAAGACTAAAGCATACTATGGAACGCATATATGGGTCATTTTCTGAGATTGTAAAATTGAAACACTCGCTCAGATTTTCTGATCAGTTTTCCTCTAAGTCATTTTCTGCTCCTGTTTAGAGACTGATGTGAGTTTAGAATTTCCAATGAAAGTGTGCCAGGCGACGTGAGCTGTCAGACAGGGAATGAATGGCTTCGGGAACAAATCTCTGTCATGTCAAGGCTTTGGCATGGCAGGGGACTAAATCAGACAGAGCAGAATGCAAATAGTCCTGGTTTCTCATCGATGTGCAGCCTCCACCTCAAGTCGCTCCACTCTTTCCTCCTGATGTTCATGGGAAGTGCAGCCAGAGTGCTCCTTGGAGGCCAAGATGGCCAAACTTTGTCTCTCACACCTCAGACATATTGTCTTCAGGGACCAGTTGCTGGAGAAGGATATCATATTTGGTAGGGTGGGGGGTCAGAGAAAAAGAGGAAGACCCTCTTTTTGGCCAAGCGGCAACATTGATGTTGGTCAAGTGACAACATCAATGGATTCCAGTGTGGCAACAGTAGTGAGGTTGGCCCAGGATCCGGCAGTGTTTTGTTCTGTTGCGCATAAGGTTGCTGTGAGTCTGTACCAACTCAATGGCACCTAACAACAACAACAACAATATGTGAGCGACATTTCACCAGCTTCATCTTTCTTAAGTATTGTTCACAAGAATTTTAGCTCCTTTGCTCATTATTCAGAGGTCCCATTTTTGTATCTTTCTTTTATCTATATTTTCTTTCCACCTCACTCTTGGGATTCAAGGTTATTATATTTTATACTCTTTTTAATAATCTTTCATCACAATTTTTTTTTCCTGAATCATTCCATTTTTTTCTTACCTAATGTCTACACTCTTGGTTGTTGTTAGGTGCAATTGAGCCAGTATTGACTAATAATGATCAACCCTATGCACACTGAATGAAATACTGCCCAGTCCTGTGCCAACCTCAAAATCGTTGCTACCTTTGAGATCATTGCTGCTGCCACTGTGCCAATCCATCTTGTTGGGGGTCTTCCTCTTTTTCTTGGACCTTCCACTTTACCAAATGATATCCTTCTCCAGAGACAGGTTCCCTCCTGATAATATGTCCGAAGTATGAGAGACAAAGTCAGGCCATCCAGGCTTCCAATGAGCTTTCTGCCTGTATTTCTTCCAACACAGATTGGTATGTTCTTTTGGCAGTTCATGGACTTTTAATGTTTGCCTGTAATACCATAATTCAAATGCATTGATTCTTTTACATTCTTCCTTATTCACTATCCAACTTTCACATGCATATGAGGTTATTGAAAATACCATGACTTAGGTCAGGCATACTGACATCTTTGCTCTTCAATACTTTAAAGAGGTCTTGTGCAGCAGATTTGCCTCATGCAATACATTGTTTGATTTCTTGACTGCTGGTTCCATGAGTGTTGATGGTTGATCAAAGTAAAATGAAGCCTTTGACAACTTCAATCTTTTTTCCATTTGTCACTATGCCATTTATTGATCCAGTGTTGAGGATTTTTGTTTTCTTTACATTGAGGTGCACCCACACCAAAGGCTGTGGTCTGTGATCTTCATCAGCAAGTATTTTAAGTTTTCTTGGTTTTCAGCAAGCAAGGCTGTATCATCTACATGTCACAGGTTATTAATGAGTCTTCCTTCTATCCTGATGCCACATTTTGCTTCATATAGTCCAGTTTTTGATTAGTTGCTTAGCATACAGATTGAATAAGTATAGTGAATAAATACAACCCTGATGCTTACCTTTCCTAATTTTGAACATTTGGTGTTCCCTTGTTCTGTTTGAACAACTGCCTGTTGGTCTATGTACAGGTTCCTCATGAGCAAAATTGTTCTGGAATTCTCATACTTTACAATGTTGTCCATAGTTTGTCATGATTCACACAACCAAAAGCCTTTTCATAGTCAATAAAACACAGTAAACATCTTTCTGGTATTCTCTGCTTTCAGCCAAGACCCATCTGATGTTAGCAATAATATTCCTCATTCCAGGTCCTCTTCTAAATTTGGTTTTTACCTCTGGAAAATCTCTGTCAATGTACGGTTGCAGCAGTTTTTATATTATCTTCAGCAAAATTTTACTTGCAGGAGATATTAATGATATTGTCTGATGATTTCTGCATTCTGTTAGGTCACCTTGCTTTGGAATGGGTACACATATGAATCTCTTCCAGTCAGTTGGCCAAATTTCTTGGCAGAGATGAATGAGTGCCTCCTTGTTACATCAGTGTTTTGAAAGATTTCAATTTGTATTCCATCAATTCCTGGTGCCTTGTTCTTTGCCAATTCCTTCAATGAATGTTGGACTTCTTCCTTCAGTATCATTGGTTCTTGATCACAGGCTACCTCTTGAAATGGTTGAACATTGACCATTTCTATTGGTACATTGACTTTGTATTCCTTTCATCTTCTTTTGATGCTTTCTGCATCATTCAATAATTTTCCAAGAGAATCCTCCAATATTGTAAGTCAAGGCTTGAGTTTTGTCTTCACTTTCCTCTATTTGAGAAATGCTAAGTAGGTTCATATCTTTTGGTTTTCTAACTCCAGGTATTTGCACATTTCATTATAATATACGACTTTGTTTTCTCGAGCTGACCTACAAAAATTCCTATTCAGGTCTTTCACCTCCTCATTTCTTCCATTTGTATTAGCATCTCTAGGCAGGAGAGTAAGTTTCAGAGTCTTTTCTGACATCTTTGGTCTTTTGGTTCTTTCTTCTCTTCTTTATGACCTTTTGATTTGTTCCTGTATGATATTCTTGATGTCATCCCACAACTCTTCTAGTCTCTGGTCTTTAGTGTCTAATGCATCAAGTCTGTTCTTGAGATGGTCTCTAAATTCAGGTAGGATATGTTCAAGGTCCTATTTAGACTCATGTGGACTTGTTTTAATTTCCTTCACCTTCAATTTAAAACTTACAAAAGAGCAATTGATGGTCTCTTCCACAATCTACCCTGGCCATGTTTTGGCTGATTATATGGAACTTTTCCACAGTCTTTTTCCAAAGATATAGTCAATTTGATTTCTGCATATGCTATTTGGTGAGGTCCATGTGTATAGTCATCTTTTGTGTTGCTTAAAAAAGGTATTTGCAATGAAGAAGTCATTGGTCTTACAAAATTCTATCATGCAATCTTCACCATCCTTTCTATCCTATCAAAAATGCCATGTTTTCCAACTACTGATCCTTCTTTGTTTCCTACCTTTGCATTCTAATCAGCAGTAATCATCAATACAGCTTGGTTGCACATTTGATCAATTCCAGACTAAAGAAGTTGGTAGAATTCTTCAATTTCATTATCACTGGCTTGAGTGGTTGGTGTATAAATTTGAATAATAGTAATATCAACTGGTCTTCCTTGATGTTGTTGTTGCTATGTGCCGTGGAGTCCATTCTGACTCATAGTGACCCTGTATAGGATTTCCGAGGCTGTAATCTTTATGGGAGCAGAAAGCCTCATCTTTCTCCCACTGAACAGCTGGTAGTTTCAAACTGCTGAGCATAAGATTAGGAGCCCGATTTGTAACCACTATGCTAACCGACTCCACGGCACATAACAACAACAACAACAACATGCTACCAGAGCTACCAGGTTTTCCTTGTAGGCGTATGGGTAGTATTATATCACAGAACATTGTACTTCAAGATAGATCTTAATAGGTTTTTTTGTTTTTTATGGTGAATGCAATGCCATTCTTCGAACTGTCATTCCTGATATAGTAAACCACATCAATGACTTCGATGCTTACACATTTCATTTCATTTTTGACAATTTCCAATTTTTCTAGAGTCATACTTTGTACATCCATGTTCTGATTTTAATGGATGTTGACAACTGTTTCTCATTTTGAGTTGTGCCCCATCAGCAAATGAAGGTCCTGAAGGGTTTATTCCTTTCGCATCTTCACTGTCAACTCTACGTTGAGGAGCCAGCTCTGTACTATCTGACAACATTCCATTGCAAGTCATAAGGTTTTCAGTGATTACATATTCAGAAGTAGTCTATCTCTCCATCTTCCTATCTGTCTTTCTCTGTAAGTTCAGTTGAAATGTGTTCACCGTGGGTACCCTGCTGGTGTTTACAATACCCAAGGCGTGGTTTCCAGATTCACAGCAACATGCAAGTCAGCACAGTACAACAAACTGACTAATGATTGGCGGGTCTACACTCTAGCTAGTGAATAAACTTCCTTTCCCCCACCCTTGGTAAGCATCATAGAATGCTTGCTATAGAATGAAAACCTTTTCTTGACTTTTTACAGTAGTGGTCTCATACAATACCTGTCCCTTTGTAGCTGACTAATTTCACTCACATGATGTCCTCCATGTATGTGGTGTTTGGAGATTCACCATTATTCTGCAATGTTGTGTAATATTTCATTTTGTGTATTACCAAAGCTTGTTCAACCATTTCTCAATTGATGGGTATCTAGATTATCTCCATCTTTTTGCCTTTGTCAATAAGGCTATAATGAATATGAATATGCATATAGCAATTTGTGCAATGGTTTGTATTTCTTGAGGATATATACCTAGCAGAGAGATTGCTGGCACATGTAGTATTTCTATTTCCAGCCTTCTGAAGGCATTCGATTTACAAATAATAGAAATTCTATATTAGTACTCATAGTATCCCCTTCATCTTTCATGTAGTACCTTTATATACTTCTTACTGTACACTATGTGTATATGTTTCCTTGCTTGAATGCTTCCTCATGTCAAGTTGATACTTAATTAAACATTAATTTCACTATTTATTCCCTCCCAGTGATATATTCTTAGATACTTCTTACCCAATAATTTCATACACATATACCTTATTTCAATCACTTCATCCTGAGGGTAATGGAAGACTATGCTAAATATCTTCCATCGACCTCAGAATATTGTCTCTCATTTATTTGTAAGGGCATCTCTAATAAAAGTTCTTGGAATATAGGTTGTTTGGATTAAAGCTTGTTGTACCCAAGTAATAATAGATATTTGATGATCAGATTTCTGATTCTAATGTTTTCTCACTAGCATTATATTTTATTAGATGAAAGAAAATATATGTGTA
>NW_006408574.1:16139773-16151081 GCF_000296735.1 Chrysochloris asiatica
GAGTTATAAAATTATTATAAGAATATTTTGTATTTCATTCATGGAAAAAAATTTACATGCACATACCTTTGTCCAAGGCACATGGTGCTGTGGTCTCAGGACAGGAACCTATGTAAAAAAATAATTTTTTTTCTTATTAATGTATCCTTCAGAATAAAAAGTCATTAAATAATACTAAAACAAGAACATGGTTTACATCTCAACCCTGGCTCATACTGTGTTTCCCATCAAGCTAAAACATACATTCTATCTTTTATCTGACTCACTAGCAACTAATGTGTTTCTTTGTCAGTTTTGTATACATTAATTAATGGGAAAGAAGGATCAGATATTAATCATCTGAAATACTTGTTAATTTGAACCCCCATGTCAAACTTTGATTCCTTTGTGTTTTAAACTTTTTCCCAGATGGAAATATAGAAACAGGTTTAATTCCTGACACAGAAAAATCAATTGTATGTGAAAACTTAGACGCAACCTTTTTAAAAAATACTACATGAATTATCAAGTTCAAAACAGGAAGATGAGAAAATAAGTTTAAAAGACTTTCATGGAAATAAAAAACAAACTATTCATCAAAATGTGGCACCAACCATAACTAACAGAGAATCATTGCCACAGTACTGATGTTTCAACCTTTCAGGCAGTGAATTCAGACTCTATTTTCAGATAATAGATTTAAATATGTTCAAATAAATTTGAATAGTTTAAAAATCAAAAGAAGAAACGGAACCACATAATATTAAACTAAAGCCCAATATTTCCTTCTATTTATTACTTCTGTTAGATGTAGTCCTATATTTCCAAATATGTTCAGAGACTCACCTACATAAAAGCACAGATAGAAATCTGAGAACACATGTTATAAATGTGATAATACTAATTACAGGAACTTCAATTAAATGCAAAATGAAAGAGCCATTTACTTTGTTCATACTTTTTGGCATCTGGTCTGCCTGAAGTTTCCAAATTGGAGGGAAATTCAGAAGCAAACTCTTGTCCTCTCTACCAGTAATTTTGGAATAAAAGTTTTACCCTAAATGAAATATAATAGAAATAAAATAAAGGTTTTCTTCCATATTTAATGCTCTGGAATGCACCTTAGTGGATAGCCAAGTAAACTATGGCCAAACTCTGCTTTAGGAAGTTCATAATGTGGTATGGAAACGCTACAGCATCAACAGTAGGAAACCAAGCCACTGGAGGACAAATGCTCTGCACAGGTGTGTGTGTGTGTACATTTGTGCAAATAACACACACATACATTCACTTGGGAGTTCTACATGAGATAATGTTTAGCAAGAGAATTGTGGTGTGTGTATCTATAAACAACTACTACAAGACGACTCTTGCATTTTATGGCTAAAGCCACTGAGTCTCACCTCATCTGGATTTCAATATGGGGACCTTAGATGATGAGTAACCCAGACGTTAGACAACTGATGTACTGCTGAGTCTTAGTGTTCTACCTACATGGGTGATTGTTGGAAAGATTAAGTTAGTTAATATAAATAAATTCCTTACAACAGTTCTTGGGAAACAAAAAATGACCAGTACACACTGGTTATGGAAAATTGCAAAAATACTTATTTAAAATATTATTAAATAATTTAAAGATACTCAATACACATTACTTTAAGCTGATGGTCCTATCCTAACACTCATCTGTCAATGTGAAAATCTTAGTTTGTGATTTTTCTCTTATCAAATACAGTTATAATTTAAATAACTGGAAAACACAAATATGGATTAAAAAGCAAAATCTCACTAATTAATTTAGTATCAAGAAAATCAAAACCAAACTGAAACTTTGTTTCTGAATGACATGTCACAAATAACATGTAATAGCTGTACTCTATGTATTCTATGCTTTACTGTGATTTGGCATGAGTAACGGAATAGAGAGAATCCTTAAATGCCTATTGTTGTTACTAAGTGCTGTAGAATCGGTTAGGACTTATTGTCACCCTGTATAGGGTTTCCAAGGAGTGGCTTGTGGGATTTTGAACTGCCAGCTTTTTGGTCAGCAGTTCAGTGCTTATCCAACAGCACCATAAATATCAGCCTCCTTAAATACCTCGTTGTTGTTAAGTCCCGTTGAGTCACTTCTAACTCAAAGCGACCCTGTATAAGGTTTCTAAGTAGCAGCTGGTGGGTTTGAATTGCAGACCTTCAAGTTAGCAGCCAGTACTTTTCCTACAGCACCACACAGGACTCCCCTTAAATACCTAGGAGACACTAGAAGTTTCCAATAGGTCCAATAAATATCCATTCATGTAGAGTTTTGGTATGCTGCTGGGAGTTAATGTGCTGGACAGCAAAATTGGTTTGAGCCACGAGATAGGCCATTAAAATTCACCAGCTTCTCCTTGGAAAGCCTATATAGGGTTTTGATGGGTCAGAAGTGATCCTACGGCATTTAAGAAGAACAACAATTACAATGTTCATGATAGCAAAAGAATGAAGTAAAAAGAGAAGGTAGAACTTGAGATAGTCAGCATTGAATCTAGGCTACAATGAATATATCACAGAGTATATATGATGCCAGCAAATCTCAAATGGGCTCAGAAGTAAAATAGTCAAGATCCAGCTTTTTAACATTTCTGTTAAGGATACCCAAACTTTCTAAATGGGATTATATTTTCTTAGTCTGATTTTTTTCCAGTTAGACATATACACTCTGTGTATGTGCCAATAAGTTAGAGGAGTAAGGGAGATACATGTGGCTGTTGTTAGGTACCATCGAGTTGGGACCGACTCAGAGTGACCTTATGCACAACAGAACGAAACACTGCCCGATCCTGAGCCAACCTCATTATTGTTGCCACGCTTGAGTCCACTGATGCTGCTACTTGGCCAATCTATCTTATTGGGGGTCTTCATCTTTTTCTCTGACCCTCCACTTTACCAAACATGATATCCTTCTTCAGCGACTGATCCCTCCTGACAACATGTTCGAAGTATGAGAGACGAAGTTTGGCCATCTTGGCCGCTAAGGAGAACTCTGGTTGCACTTCTTCCAACACGGATCTCTTGGTTCTTTTGGAAGCCCATGGCACTTTCAATATTCTCCTCCAACACCATAACTCAAATGCATCAATTCTTCTATGGTCTTCCTTATTTACTGTCCAGCTTTCACATACATCTGAGGTTATTCAAAACACCATGTACGTACTAATTGTCTGTAATTTTGTCATACTGTGGTGGTTTGTGTATTGCTGTGATGCTGGATGCTAGGCCACTGATATTTCAAATGCCAGCAGGATCAGCCATGGTGGACAGGTTTCAAGGTCTCCCATGGTACATTGGTTTTATCCTAGTCTTTCTATTAGAATAAGACAGACAGTGGTTGTTGTTCACTGCCATAGAGTCAGTTCTAACCCATAGCAACCCCATATAGGGTTTCCAAGGAGCAGCTGGTGAGTTTGAGCCAGAAAACTTGTTGAAACTGACTTTGTGGTCGAGCGCTTATCCTATAGCACCACACTAGGACTCCAAGACAGACTAGGAAGAAGAAATGGGTCATCAATTTCTGAGGGATTAGCCACTGAAAGCCTTATGAATATCAGTGGAACACTGTTTGCTACAGTGCCATTAGATGAGCCCTGCAGGTTGGAAGTCACTCAAAATATGTCTGGGGAAGAGCTGCTTCCTAAAGTTAGAGTTGATCTTAATTATGTGGATGGAGCAAAGATTTGGGAAACTTCATCTGCTAATGTGACACAATTCAAAGTGAAAAAGAAACAGCTATAAACATCCATTAATAATTAGAATGCAGAATTTATGAAATCAGAGTATCGGAAAATTGGAAATAGTAAAAAATGCCATGGGACACATAAAAATTGATGTCATAACTTTGAACTTCTAAAGTTGGTAAAAATTTCCAATTTCTTAACTTGGGGTTAGAGTGGTTGGTTTTTGCTGTTAAGTGCCACTGAGTCCACATCAGTGAGCTGAAATGTACTGGTATTTGCCATTCTGAATGGGTCAGTTAAGAAGACATGGTGTTGCTTACCATGTCAGGAATGACAAATGGAAGAAGAATGGTGTTGCTTTCATCATCAAAAGAACATTTACAGAAGTTTCTAGAAGTACAATGCTGTCAGCGAAGAGCAGTTAATGTGACTATTATCAAAATTTATGTACCAACCACCAAGTCCTGATGTGGTGCTGTATGACAAGTAATGAACTGCTAACCTCAAGGTCATTAGTTCAAACTCACCAGCTGCTTCTCTGAAACCATATACAGGGTTGCTATGAGTCAGAATTGATCTGACAGCACTTAACGAAAACAAGCAATCAACCACTAAAGCCAAAAATTTAAGAAATTAAAGAGTTTTACCAATTCCAAAATTATGAATTCACATCATTGACCTGGAATTACTCCTCTAGGAAAAGACAATGGGATGACGTTTGGTTAAGGGTGTTGGGTGTTAGTTGCAAGTAACCTGCCCGCAGTGCTAATCTAGTAGAGAATATAGCCATGTAACTAACCCAGGTGGTTCCATTACATGGCTCCCACCTGAATCCTATATATCTTGTAGCTTCTCTGCCAAATATTTTACAATGTCAAAAAAATATTTTGGTGGGTTATCATCTTTCAAAAACTTCATATTCAAAACCAATAATTATTCTGTTTAAAATAATTTAGGTTGATCAAGTGACAATTTATTTGCTTTTTCATTCTCACAAATTTGATATTACATAATAATATAATTTTTCCGATGAAAGCAATACCAAATTTCTAAACAAAATTATTGTTAAGGAAAATTGGGTGACTGCTAATCAGAAACCCTCTACAGGGTCACTATGAGTTGGAACCAACATGAAGGCACTTAAGAACAACAATCTTATTTTAACTTTAAAGAAGAATACCAATTGAACTACTTTCAGCAAAAGTAAGATACATTTCTATTGAAAATTTACCTAAAGTTACAAAATTTAATCTTTGAAAAAAAAGTCTAATTATTACTTTTTAAGGTTAAAAAAAGTATAATTTCACACTATTCTCATTTTCTTTATTTATTTATTCACAACATTTAAGATTTAAAGATGAGTAATTTTATGACATTGTTTTAGTGAGATTTAAAACCTATATAAACTATCACGTTTTCATTTGTTGATTCCCTTCAAGCAACTATTCTTTAAAGGTAAAAAATCAGTAGGAAGAGGAATAATTCCATTTAAACAACTCATTAATTAAAAATACACTTCTATACTAAAGTGATTCTATTGGGAAAAGTAGAGAAGGGCAGAATTCAAACAGTTTTGTTGAAGTGGTAATGTTGGTTGAAAAGAGTTTCATGCTTACAGCAAACTAGGAAATAATCAAATATACATAGCAATGCAGTATCGTGGACCTCCCTACATATCCTTCCTGTATTTTGAATGCCATAGGAAGTATTCTTATAAAACCAGAGCTAAGACAACAATTATTTCACGACAGCAGAATCAGCACTTTACTTTAAAGTAAATGAAAGCTACAATGATTTATGTTCTTTGTGTCCAATATCCACCACCTTATCTCCCATTCATCTGTCAGTTTGTCACATGTTTGTGATTGCTGTACTGTGAACAGCTATGCCACCTTATTTCAAATAACAGCAGGGTCATCTACAGTGACCAGGTTTCATTGGACTAGCCACACTACTCAAAATTAGACAAAAAGTCCTGGCAATCTACTTGAGAAAATTAACCAGTGAAAAATCCACCACGCAGCAGAATGTCGCCCAGCATAGTGCTGGGAAATGACGCCCCTAGGTTAGAAAGCATTGTACAATAGCCACAGTGATAGAGTCCAGCAAACCAATGGTCATGAAGATAGTATGGATCTAGGCCAAATTCCCTTCTGCTTCATGGGGTCACTATGAGTCAGTGCCAAGTCAATGGCAACTTACAACAGGCTCAATATTAAGCCTCTGGTCTTGGTCACTAGTTTGTGTTATTTCTTCTACATTTCCTAACTCTTAGTCTTAGAGATTGCACTGTTGTTGTTGTTGTCAGGTGCCATCGAGTCGGAACCGACTCATAGCAACCCCATGCACAGCAGAACGAAACAATGTCCGATCCTGGGCCAACCTCACCACCGCTGCCACACTTGAGTCCATCAATGATGCCACCTGGCTGATCCATCTCGTTGGGGGTCTTCCTCTTTTTCTCTGACCCTCCACCTTACCCAGCATGACATCCTTCTCCAATGATTGTTTCCTCCGGACAATATGTCCAAAGTATGAGAGACGAAGCTTAGCCATCCTGGCCTCCAAGGAGCACTCTGGCTGTACTTCTTCCAAAACAGATCTATTGGTTCTTTTCGCAGTCCGTGGCACTTTCAGTATTCTCCTGCAACACCACAACTCAAAGGCATCAATTCTTCTATGATCTTCCTTATTCACTGCCCAGCTTTCGCATCCATATGAGGCTATTGAAAACACAATGGCCTGGGTCAGGCGCACCTTAGTCCTCAAGCTGACATCTCTGCTCTTCAATACTTTAAAATGTTCCTGTGCAGCAGATTTGCCCAGTGCAATACGTCGTCTGATCTCTTGACTGCTACTTCTGCGAGTGTTGATAGTTGATCCAAGAAGAATGAAGTCCTTGACAACTTCAATCTTTTCCCCATTGATAAGAATGTTGTTTATTGGTCCAGTGGTGAGGATTTTTGTTTTCTGGACATTGAGATGTAATCCATATCAAAGGCTGTGCTCTTTAATCTTCATAAGTAAATGTTTCAAGTCCTCTTCACTTTCACCGATCAAGGTTGTATTATTTGCATATCGCAGGTTGTTCATGAGTCTTCCTCCAATCCTGATGCCACGTTTTTCTTCATAGAACCCAGCTTCTTGGATTATTTGCTCAGCATACAGGTTGAATAAGTATGGTGAAAGAATACAACCCTGTCTCACACCTTTCCCAATTTTAAAACATTCAGTGTTCCCATGTTCTGTTCGAACAACTGCTTCTTGGTCTAGGTACAGATTTCTCAGAAGTACAATTAAGTGTACTTATTGCATTATGTCTCCCAAAATATGTGTTGTCTATCCTAACCTCTGTGTTTGTGCTTATAATCTCATTTGGTAATGGATTGTGTTTGTTATGTTTATGAGCAGAACTCGTATAGGGTATATCTTCAGTCCTGGTGTGACACTGTAGGATAAGTACTGGACTCATAACCATAAGGTTGGTGGTTCAAAATCACCAGCTGCTCCTTGGAAACCCTCTGTAAGATCATTAGGTGTCAGAACCAACTAGACGGCACTTAACAACAACATGTCTTGAGTTAATGTCTTTTAAGATATAAGGAGATTAAACAAGGAAGCAATAAGAATATTGGAGAAGAGTGATGAAAAGTCACATGGGTATTTCCTGGAGTAAAAGTCCAAAGGAAACAAGATCTTCCTCTAGAGCCTACAGAAACAGAAAGATTTCTCATAGAGCCAATGTCCTGAATTTGGAATTCTGGCCTCCTTAACTGTGAGAAAATAAACTTCTGTTTGTTAAAGCTACCCACTTGTGGTATTTCTGTTACAGCAACACCAGGAGTCCTGGTGCTGTAGGATAAACATTGGACTGCTAACTGCAAGGGTGACAGTTCAAACCCACAGTGGTTCCTCAAAAACCCCAACAGGGTTTGTGTAAGTTGGAACTGAGGGTATTTAGCAAAAAGAGCAAAGATAACTAACACAGTTAATATGTATCTACGTAATGTTCAGATGTTGTTGTTAAGTACTACTTCTGACTCATAGAGACCCTGTATAGGATTTCCAAGGAGTTGCTGGTGACTTTAAACAACCAACCTTGCAGTTCAAACTGACCTTGTGGTCCAGTGCTTATCCTATAGACCCACACTAATAGTTTATATGACACCTTATCATTATTTCTTTAACAGGACCATGTATCAGCTACAGATGTATGGCACAAAGTAATGCAATGTTTGAACATCAGGCTGCTAAATGTCAGAGCCACCATGTGGATCTCTGAGAGAAAGATCTGATGATGTGCTTTGATAAAGATTGTTGTTTTTAGGTGCCGCTGAGTTGGTTCCTATTCATAGTGATTGTATTTGCAACAGATTGAAACGACTCAATACTGTACCATCCTTACATTTGTTGTCATGCTTACGTCCATTGTTGCTGCCACTGTGTGAGTTCATCTTTTCACTGACGAGGCACATGATGATCCAGGGACTGACCCCTTCTAACCTAGCCAAATGATGAGAGGATGTCTTGCCATTCTCACCTCTAAGGGGCATCCTGACTATACTGACAAGCAGATTTGTTTGCTCTTATGGCAGTCCATGATACTTTCAATATTCTCCATCCACACTGTAATTCAAATGCATGGATTCATTGTTCTCTTCCATAAAGGTGGTTGTTATTAAGTGCCATTAAGTTGGTTCTGATTCAG
Organism: Chrysochloris asiatica; assembly: GCF_000296735.1. Lineage (NCBI taxonomy): Eukaryota > Metazoa > Chordata > Mammalia > Afrosoricida > Chrysochloridae > Chrysochloris > Chrysochloris asiatica. Next base: position 16,148,177 of record NW_006408574.1, read on the forward strand.
CAATCCTTTGTAAGGGGTGGCTCTTAGGTTTGAATCACAGATATTGCAGCCTGCAGAACCACACAAGGACTCCACACAGATTACAACCCAGGAAGCCCTAGTGGGTAAATCAGTTCTGTCCCTGAGTACTGCTGTGAACTGGACCAACTGGGTGACACCTAACAGCATAGCATCAGCAACACAACATAAGCATGACAAAGTGAATCTAGTTTTAGAAGCTACATTTACATTTTTATTTCCCACACTTTTTCAAGAAACGTAACACGATTTGTATTCATTATGGTCAAAAGGGACTCTTGGTGTGATGATATGGGATCAATACTGGACTGTGAACCACAAGATTGGCAGTTTAAATCCACCAGCTGCTCCTCAGAAACCCTACACAGGGTCGCTATGAGTCAGAACTCCCCAGAAACCCTATACAGGGTCACTATGAGTCAGAAGTCCTCAGAAACCCTATACAGGGTTGCTATGTGTTAGAACTCCCCAGAAACCCTATACAGGGTCACTATGAGTCAGAAGTCCTCAGAAACGCTATACAGGGTCGCTATGTGTCAGAACTCCCCAGAAACCCTATACAGGGTCGCTATGAGTCAGAAGTCCTCAGAAACGCTATACAGGGTCGCTATGTGTCAGAACTCCCCAGAAACCCTATACAGGGTCGCTATGAGTCAGAACTCCCCAGAAACCCTATACTGAGTCGCTATGAGTCAGAACGGACTTAGTCAGAAGTAGATACATCCTTTTCCTGTTCTGGAACCAGCCATGCCCTGTGTATCAAGGGTGCAGCATAAAACCACGGAGCTTATCACGGAAGTCTCCCTCCAGGATGCGTCTTTCTTCCCCGTCCAGCTGACAGGAGATGAAGACAGGATAGCTGCAGTTACTCCACATCATCTTATTAAATCTTAAGTCCTTTAAATGACTTAGTTTTTCATCTTGCCTTGGAGAGATTTTCCACTCCATTTTTATTCCCCTCCTGATTTATTACTCAATTTCAAGACTATTGGCTATGATATTTGCCAATGAAGAACACCATATATAGTGAATTTAAGAGAGCAAATAAAGCTATTGTTAAGTATTATTTCTTTGTATCTGTATTCTGTAAAACCAGATGTGCTCAAAAACATAGTCTTCAAAACAAATTCAAATGATCATGAGGTGCCACAATTCTTCTTGTATTTAAAATGGCAACAATGCTATCATAATCAAGGCTTCAAATCAGTTCATTCTAGCTCGAACCCCTGCTGAGAATTTGCATTTCCATCCCAGGTCTAGGAAATCAAAATCTATATTTTGAGATCCTCACATAATTTTTATGGGGGTCAATCCTGAATGAACTGGTTTCAAGACCTGCTAAAAAATAATGAATATATATTGTTGTTGGTAGTGCCATGGAGTCAGTTCCAAACCATGCAACCTTGTATAGGGCTCCCAAAGAGCTGCTGATGGGTTTGAACCACTGACCTTATGGCTAGCATCCCAGTGCTTATCCTACAGCAAATTATATTAAAGTTGAAAATAGAAATTTTGATATATTGCTAGTTTCCAAATTAAGAAACACAAAAATCTTTATAAAAGAGATCAATTTTATCTTCAATGATCTTCCATCTTGCGTGGATATTTCTCTTTCTCTTTCATGGTCATCTCATGTAATTGTTGTTCATAGGTTTCAAAAGCTTCCCTTTTCTACCTCTCCGCACTTCCTCTCATAGCAATCCTCTCTTGACCAGCAGAAAGTGGGTCACAAAGATTTTAATTTCTGAAGTTTGGTATGTTTCTGTCTTCAAATCTTTGTTAATCAAAAATAAACAATATCACTTTGGTAAAACAAGTCTTTTTGTCACAATGTTACAATACCTTCCGTTTCTTCCCTTTCCCCTCCCTCCAACTCCATTTTGTCTGCTTCCCCGCCCTAAGTTACAAGGTGCATAGTTTAAAGGACAACATGGCTTTTGATAGGCCAGAGCTAAATCACCCCAGCGATGACCACTCCCTTCCTGTTGAACCTATATAAATTCCCTCCTTTCCCGTTGACTCCCTTTTCTTCTTCTTCTTCTTCCTCTCCTCCTTTCTGCCTCCTGCCTTCTCTCTCCTGCAGAGGTTACCTTCCTCACCCTGAGTAAAAGTCTCTAGATGGGCCATTTGGAGTGAGGTGTGGTTGATGAGCAGCACTGGGGTTGTTTTTCCCCTTTCAATTTTGTCTTTTGTTTTGTTTTGCTTGAAAGGACTGTTGTTAGTAAGTGCACTGAGTCAGTTCCAACTCACGGAGACCCTACGTACAAGAGAATGAAATACTGTCTGGTCCTTCTCCATCCTTGCAATCATTGTTACGCTTGACTCCATTGGTGCAGCCACTGTGCCAATCAATTGTGTTGAGGGGTTTCTACTGTTTTGCTGACCCTCTACTTTATAACAATTGTTGCTGTTGTTGTTAAGTGTTGTTGAGGTACTTTGGATTCCTAGTAAACCTGTATAGGGTTTCTGAGGAGCACCTGGTGAGTTTGAACTGCTAGCCTTGCAATTTGCAGTCCAATGCTTATCCTATTGCACCATACCAAGACTTAATTTACAATGATATGTTATAACAAAGTTCCATAGAGTACGTTCTGACTTATAGCGCCCCTGTATAGGGTTTCCAAGGAGCAGCTAGTGAGTTAGAACCACCAGTACTGCAGTTCAAACTGACCTTGCAGTCCAGTGCTTATCCTACAACACCACACCAGAACTAGAGATGAAATTGTCATTTTCATCCATAATTTATTAACTTGGAAAGCAATGTCTCAGTATGTTAAAAAAAAAAAAAAAGTTATATTGCTAGTTTCTCCTTTGTCTCTATCGTGAAGGAAAAAAATCCCATTTAATTAAAAAAAAAAAAAAAAAAAAGCCCACACGGGAAAAAAAC
>NW_006408574.1:16151181-16202026 GCF_000296735.1 Chrysochloris asiatica
AAAAAAAAAAAAAAAAAAAAAAAAAGCCCAAACAATACATTAGTAAGCCCAGGTATTTCACTTCTAGGAATTTATGAAAAGGATGTATTCAGAAGTGCTGACTAACATTTTGTACTCTAATAACCACCTCAGTACTATTTATGCCAGCCCTTCCCCCCAACAAAAATGGAAATGATCTAAATGTCTTATAATAGATTTATATTTGAAACCATGTTTTAGTTGATTTTATGGCATTAGAACATTAAATGAGTTTTACTACTTTAAATGGATAGACCAAGATGGCATGATGTTTTTAAGTGCTGTCAAGTTGCTTACGATTTACAGTGACCCTATATAAGGTTTCCAAGGCATTAAATCTTTGCAGGAGCAGAAACCGTCATCTTTCTCCTGCAGCGAAGCTGGTGGGCTTGATCTGCTGACTTTGTAGTTAATAGTCCAGAGCTTATCCTGGAAACATTCATTTAAAACTAAGATAACCCCCAAAATGAAGAGATTAGCCAAGCCAGTAGAGCAAACAAGGAGGGAAGAGAGATGTCAAGCCAAATGGAGACTGCCTAGGCACAGAAGTTCAGAAGTGAAAAGGCCCTTCCTCTGAAACCAACTTCCCCTAGCTTGGCCAACTCTTTTCCTCAACCGACAAAAACTAGTTTTTTTTCTGTAAAACAGAGTAAAGTACTCCAAATTCTACAAGGCAGCTATGAGTCACAAAGGAGGTTCACCAATGTCCTCCATGATCTGTGAGCCTCAGGGAGAAAGCTATGGATGCAACTGGATGTCTCCTTTACACTTGGTGTTTCCTGCCTCTCTCTTTTACATCCAGAATGATTGACAATAATGATACCTAGGAACAGCATCTTTCCTCATTTGGAGGATCTAGAGACAGTTTTCCTTTGTTAGATAACAGAGATATTACCTATTATCTCATAGATAATTCATTAAGATTGAAGCATATTCCATGTCCTGTTCTATTCCCAGATCGGAAGGTACACACATTATTGTACAGAGCTGGAAGCTTATGCTTTGTTGTACTAGGATCTCTAAGTGAGAGTTTTGCAATTTCATATTGTCAGAAATAAAGAAAGCATTGTAAATGGCAAGTGGCCATACATGCCAACTCATCCTACTGATTCAAGACTGTCTCAGGGTGTGTGGAATATTCACCATCCACTTCTTTCTATCGGCTGTGCACAGATGTGTGCAGTATCCTCCAGCTATGGCAGGCACAGAGAAATTCTAAAATAAAATACATGAAAGTACTCTTCATGCTTATCTCCAAGTAGTAATTTTTTTTTTCTGTATTTTTTAATTTTCTATCTTGAACATGTATTTATTTTGAAAGCCAAATCAGTGTTTCAATCTAGAGGAGTAAGGTACTAATTTAGTGTGCCAACCTGAACAGTGAGCTGGGCCGACCTGGCTAAGTGGACAACCACTCTGTCTGTATCTTAACATCAGCCATACTCAGGTATCAATGTCCAAATAACATGTGTTGGCGTTGCTGTGGACAACAGCAATTAGGAGTACCGGACCACATGGCACTCCTAGATAGATGGCAATTTAAAGTATGCTCGACAATCCATGATCATCGAAACCCTTCATTATTGACTTCTATTTCATCGTGTCAAGGACTTTTCATGTCAAATTCATTTTCCCTAGATTTATGCACTCTGGAGCCTGGGAAGAGTGATATACACATGCATTTTAGGAAACTGGTACCATTTAAGAATTATTTCACCACTTACACTGCAGTGTACCATACTGCTGAAAACCCAAATTCTTCTTGTCACAGTGGAATGGTGCTGACTTGGGCTTGGGGTAGCCAGGATACAGATTCTAGTTCTACCATCTATTAATCTATGTTCATCATCAAATCATTTCCCATCACTGGAGATCATACTTATATAAGTTATATCCTGGTTGATATTATAAATTCAATAGTTTACTATGATCATCCAACTAAATAAATTGACCTACAAAATTTTCTTTATATTGTTGTTGCTATGTGCCATCAGTTGGTTCTGGCTCATAGGAACTCTATTAACAACAGAATGAAACACTGCCCAGTCCTGAGCAATCCTCAGAATTGGTTGACCAGATAGTGTCTTCTATATCTTGTCTTCAAAATATTTTGGCATAGGTGAGTGAGCACCTCCAGTGCCTTATCAGTTTGTTGAGAGGTTTCAATTTGTATTCCATCAATGCCTTATGTTTCACCAATACCTTCAGTGACTCTTGGATTTTTTTCTTTAAGGATCATCAGATTTTGCATTCCAGTCACCCATAATTAACAATATAGATTGATTACATGGAGTCCTGGTATGGCGCTGTGTGTTAATGTGCTAGACTGCAAAGTTGGTTTGAAATGCAAGTTGGTGGTTCAAGCTCACCAGTCGCTCCTTGGAAACCCTCTACAGGGTTGATATGGGTTGGAAGCAACTTGATGGCACTTAACCACAACAACAACATTGATTACATGTTTGATCAATTTCAGACAGAAGTTGGTAGAATTCTTCAATTTTATCATCACTGTCTTTAATGGTTGGTGAATACATTTGAATAATAATGGTATCAACTGCCATTACTTGTTGTTGTTGTTGTCAAGTTCCATTGAGTCAGTTCTGACCCATAGTGACCTTCTATAGGGTTTCCAAGGAGTGACTTGTTAGGTGCCATCGACTCAGCACCAACTCATAGCAACCCTATGCACAACAGAACAAAACACTGCCCGGCTTAGGCCAACCTCACAATTGTTGCCACGCTTGAGCCCATTGATGCTGCCACTTTGGAAATTCATCTCACTAGGGGTCTTCCTCTTTTTCTCTGCCCTTCCATGTTACCAAACTTGATATCATTCTCCAGCGACTAGTCCCTTATGTCAATATGTCCAAATATGAGCGATGAAGTTTGGCCATCCTGGCCTCCAAGGAGCACTCTGGCTGCACTTCTTCCAACACAGATCTGTTGGTTCTTTTGGCAGCCCGTGGCACTTTTAATATTCTCTGCCAACATCATAACTCTAAAACATCAGTTCTTCTACGGTCTTCCTTCTTCACTGTGCAGCTTTCGCATGCATATGAGGTTATCAAAAATACCATGACTTGGGTCAGGCAAACCTTACTCCTTAAGCTGACATCTTTGTTCTTCAACACTTTAAAAAGGTCTTGTGCCGCAGGTTTGCCTAATGCAATACGTCAATTGATTTCTTGACTGCTGCTTCCATGAGTATTGATGGTTGATCCATGAAGAATGAAGTCCTTGACAACTTCAATCTATTCTCCATTGGTAAGAATGTTGCTTATTGGTCCAATGGTGAGGATTTTTGCTTTCTTTACATTGAGATGCAATTCATACCAAAGGCTGTGCTCTTTGATCTTCCTCAGTAAATGTTTTAAGTCCTTTTCATTTCCAGCAAACAAGGTTATATCATCTGCATATTGTAGGTTGTTAATGAGTCTTCCTCCAATTCTGATGCCATGTTTTTCTTCATATAACCCAGCTTCCTGGATTATTTGCTCAGCATACAAGTTGAATAAGTATGGTGAAAGAATACAACCCTGTAGCACACCTTTCTTAATTTTAAAACATTCAGTGTTCCCACGTTCTCTTCGAACAACTGCCTCTTTGTCCATGTACTGATTCTTCAAGAGCACAACTAAGTTTTCTGGAATACTCATACTTCACACTGCTATCCTGAGCTTGTTATGATCCACACAATTTAAAGCTTTTGCATAGTCAATAAAGTACTGATAAACATCTTTCTGGTAGTCTCTGCTTTCAGCCAAGAATCATCAGACATTAGCAATGATATCCCTTGTTCCACGGTCTCTTCTGAATCCGGCTTGAGCCTCTGGAAGTTCTCTGTCAATGTATGATTGTAGCCATTTCTGTGTTACCTTTAGTAGAACTTTACTTGCATGGGATATCAAAGAGATTGTCCGATTATTTCCACATTCTGTTGGGTCACCTCTCTTTGGAATGGGCAGAAATATGGATCTCTTCCAATCAGTCGGCCAGATAGTTGTCTTCCAAATTTCTTGGCAAAGATGAGAGAGTGCCTCCTGTGCCGCCTCACTTTCTTAAACGATTTCAATTTGTATTCCATCAATTCCTGGTACCTTGTTCTTTGCCAATTCCTTCAATGCACCTTGGACTTCCTTCTTCAGTATCATTGGCTGTGTATCATATGCTACCTCTTGAAACGGTTGAACATTAACTATTTCCTTTTGGTACAGTGATTCTGTGTATTCCTTCTATCTTCTCCTGATGCTTTCTGCATCATTCAATAATTTGGAGTGATTGGTGAGTTTGAAATGCCCAACTTGTGGTTCAAATGAGCCTTGTTTTGAGTGCATATTCCATGTAGGCATGTGGATATTATCACAGAGAGCACTGTACTCTAAGATAGATCTTGAAATGTTCTATTTGATGATGAATGCTCTTCCTCTTGAATTGGTCATCCCTGGCATAGTAAAGCACAGGATTGTTAAATTCAAAATGGCCAATAACAGTCCATCTCAGCTTACTAATGCCTAGGGTAGTGATGTTCATGCATTTGTTCCATTTAGCTTTTGTTAACTTCCAATTTTCTTAGGTTCATGCTTCATACAGTCCTTGTTCAATTAATAATAGATGCTTGCAGCTGTTGCTCCTCATTTTGAGTTGTGTCCCATCAGCAAAAGAAGCCCCCCAAAAGTTTTACTCCATTTGTGTCATTTCAGTCAACAATCCTTTGTGGGGAGGCAGCTCTTCCTCAGTTTTATTTTGAGTGTCTTCCAACACGAGGGCCTTTTCTTTTGGCACTATATCTGACTATATCTGGTGTTAGTCATCATTTTTTCATCTTCTGGCACTATAGGTGACAATATTTAGATGATACTTATGTTTTCAATGGCTAAACTTTCAGAAGTAGTCAGCCTCCCCTTCTTTTTAGTCTGTCTTGTCTGGAAGCTCCACTGAATCCCGTTCATCATGGGTGACAAAACCAGTATTCAAAATTCTGGTGGCATAGCTTCCAGTATCACATCCACACACAAGCTGCCACAGTATGACCAACTGTGGTGGTTCTCTAGGTGGGAAATAATAGATTGGTTTATAAACAATGCAATCTCTATGTTGAAGGAAACAGTAACACCTTAGATGCTATATTCTATTTTGACACACTATTGGGAAGTCTTGAATAGGTCATTAAAATAGACAAATAGACAGATAGATAGATAGATGGATACACAGACAGAGAGATAAAGAAATACAATTTCCTAATAAAATCTCCACACTGCAATGTGTCATATACTTAACATCTTCATTTTGCTTCAGTTTTGTGAGCGTGTTTTAAATATGGTTGTTGTTGTTTTTGTTAAGTGCCGTCGAGTCGGTTTCGATCCATAGCGACCCTGTACAGGGTTTCCGAGAGTGTAAATCTTTACGGGAGTAGAAAGCCTCATCTTTCTCCCGCGGAGCAGCTGGTAGTTTCGAACCGCTGACCTTAAGGTTCGCAGCCCGATTCGTAACCACTACGCTACCAGACGTCAATAAATGCTAATCTTAATATTCTATACTATCCATGAGAGCACTTCCCAAATGCCTGTATAAAAACAAAGACAAAAACAATAACCTAGAGCAACTGAAACAAATCACAGTGGTATTGATGTACAACAGCAGTGCTGATGTTATACATTATTATTCAGACTGTAGCTCTAGACTCTCTCGAGGAGGCAGGATGGAGCACTGCATTTTTAAGCAAATAACACTCATATTATATGAGGGGGCTTCAAGAAATTTATGGATTAATGGGATGGAAAGATAATGAAATATTTCCAAGAACTTTTTGTAATCTCCTAATACATTTTTGCAAGCCATACAACTCCTACACATGTTAAGTACATTCTATGCATGTGTATGCTATTTATATAAGCACCTTCTATGTGAAACCTATGGTAAGCAGAAAAAATAATTGTTCATTATTTCTGAGAGCAAGACATTAGCATTACCTGAAAGATATGAATGCTGCATTGTCATTGGTCAACACTGCTGTTTATGCGCCTGTCACCCACTGGATCAACAACTGCTTATATTAATAATCAGATGCCGTTTTGCATTGTCTTTTTCCTTTTAACCACAAAGAGATTCATTCCTGAAGGTCAGTTGTTTTATGGTATTGTTAACATAGGCACATGATTAATACCTTAGTTAAATACTTTTCTGAAACTGAAGGGCTGTCTGTTTTATGAATTATAATCCATGATTTCTGAGAACCAGGGTATCAGATCTTAGTTCCAGTTTTTTAAAAAAACTCTTTGACTTTGGGAAAGTCATTTAACCTACTTGACCTTATTTTCTTCATCATAGAACAAAATAATTAGAATCCACTCAACTCTTAAGTTCCATGATTCTATATAAAACTTTCTCAGGGGGAGAGGAATACATGGGATTTCCTGTAGCCTTAAGAGACTGCAAATTTCTAATTGATCTCCCTGTCTTCAATTTTATCCTTATCTAAGTCATTCTCCATTCTACTGGCAGGGAAATTGTCCACCAAGTAGGTTTTGTTTCTAGTCACTTGTACAAGAAGGTGGTAAAATGTATTCCCGTCACCTATAAGTATATATACAAACTTCTGTCTTTCTTCTCAGCCTAACCTACCAAGATATGACATATCAAACTTCCGCTCCAAGGAAAACCAAATAATTTGCTCTTGGGTGAATATGCTACATTTTCTGTTTTCCACATTCTCTCCCTTATTCCTAGAATAGCCCTTTCTTATTTATGGCTAATTCCTATTCAGACTAGATCCTTCAGAGATCAGCTTATGCTACCCCTCTTCCTATCTTTCCCTAGGCTTACTTACATGCTCCTTATCAGTGTATCTCTTATACAAGGGGCTTTCAAAATGTTTGTGGAAAAAGGAAATAAAAAGATAATAGAATTTTTCTACTAACATTTTGAAGCACCCTTATTTGTCCCGAATTCTTATATCATTATCTTGTACTCTAGTTATTGGTTTATTGCAGTATCCCTTCTTCAAAATTGGAAGTTCCTAAACAGAAGGGACTTCCTTTTTGACTTATCTTATTTGTCAGCACCAGTCACAATGCCTGTCTCATAAGAGACACTCAGAAACTATTTGTTGATTGAATAGATAGAGAAATAAATAAAAAAATATAATTATTTTTATACAACTACTCTCTTTTAAATTACAACAGAAAAGTGAAGATGCTGGTTTAACAATCTGATCATCCATAATGTGTTAGAATAGAGCTGGTGACTTTCATTGGACACTCCCCTTCTTTTAAAATTATTTTGTTCAAAACCTTAAATCAAAAACAAAAAGAGAGATCAATATAGCCTTGTAAAGCCCCATTTATATCCTCTTCCCAAACAACCACTCACTTCCACTTCATAGCACCAGACAGCAGAGCTCATTCCTTAACTAGATAATAGCCAGCTAATTTTATGCACACAGTTTCCAAGTAGTCAGTACATATTTTTCCCCTATCCTGTGGTTTGAAAGGTATAAATTCAGGGAGTCAGTTTTCTAGTCATCCTCTAAAAATACCTTTAAATTGGGCATCCTTGTGTAGATAATATGGGTATCACTGAAGAGTAGTTATACAAATACGTAGCCAACTTAACATATGGAAACAGACGGGTTCTAATGGCTAACCTGCATTACAGTCAGAGCACTGGGACTGAAGCTAGGAAAACAATCTAGTTTCTGGACCTTAGGTCATCTATAAAATAGCATGATAACAATCAATTATTTTAAACATCTTAGGTCTAGAACACATATTTGAGAGAATAAGAAAAGATAATGCAGATGTCTGCTACCAGTTTCTACCAGTATACACACAAACAGTTTCTACCAGTATAGTTCCACACATTTATACATCTACATGTGTCCACATGTGTACATGTATGTACACAAAGTTGAGTAGTCAAAGAACAAATATATCTCCTCAAGATAAAGAAATGCTTTTCAGAGACAGGAGTATTCTACAATAATTTTAAAGACAGATATAAGTGTTCTTTGAAAAGTATAGTGAAATTTATAAATTATAAATTTCTATAAAGAGAACCAGAGGACCAGTGGAGAAAAAAGATCACACACATCAATGTAACTAACCAAAAGGGGGATTGGTTTGTGCATAGACATTCCCTAAAATGCCATCTGAACTCCAGAAGGGAAATGGTAGAACTTGGACACAGAGGCTATTCTAAGGATAAGACCAAGGTCTAACTGTGGTTACTCAATCAAAGGTAATCATGAGATTGGAAGAAGAAAACAAAATCAGTTAGATTATGAAGACCATATTAAACAATTCCCTCATCGACGTGCTAGGTGAAAGTGATGGAGGAGTGGCTATATGGAAATATGTGAAGACAGGTAAGACAGCAAATCTAAAATGCCAGTAGATGCTAATAAAATGTCAGCCTTCTCTCCTTGAACTAGATTAAAACATTTATGTTGAAGCGCAACCTTAATGGACTTTTATGATTTTTCAAAAGGACCGTTTTCTTTCTATACAATATTGTTGTAAAGTTCTGTTAAGTGGGTTCCAACTCATAACTAACCTGTATAGGGTTTCTGAGGAGGAGCTGGTGGGTTTGAACTGCCACCTTGTGGTTTGAAGTCCACATCATACAGCACCACACCAGAAGTCCAACAGGTCATTGCTACTGTTAGTTGCCACAGAGCCAATTCTAAGTCATGGAGATCCCATGTGTATAGGAAAAACCACTCCTCTGGGTGGGCTCAAACAACCAGCCTTACAACTTGTAGTCAAATGTTTCTCCTTTGTCCTAAGTTACAACCCTCTCCCTTCTATATCTCTTGTTGTTGTTGTTGTTGTTAAGTGCCATGGAGTCAGTCCCGACTCATAGAGACCCTACACAGGGTTTCCGAGGCTGTAAATCTATACGGGAGCAGATTGCCTCATCTTTCTCTTGCGGAACTGCTGGTAGTTTCGAACTGCTGACCTTGCGGCTCACAGCCCCATTCGTAACCACTGCGCGACCAGAGCTCTATATCTCTTAGCTAATGTATATTCGTTGTCAGGTCTCAACTTAAATAGCATTTGTTACAAGTACTCCCTGATTCTAAATGGTTCCTAAGCTCTTCCATAATATAATACAATTTTCTATCACAGCATGTGTGAACATTGATGTGTGTGTGTGTGTAAATGGACATGGTAAATTTCTCTGTAAATATTTGATGGATTTTGTAAGACTACTGTCTTGCAGTATCTTAAAGTCAATTATTGAAAGTATAAACTATAAGGCATAAATGATAAAGATTTCCTAAAAATCTGTAACTTTGCAGACAACCTTGCACTGTTGTGGTGTTTAACTGATGGATAGATAGCTTATTGATAGAAGAAACACATCTTCACACCTTGGGTTTCTCAAAATTGATATCACAAATTTATCAACAGAACAAAATGATGGAAAAATCTTTTCTAAGCTCTCATATAACAGATGAGGAAACGTAGGTTGAAAAAAAATAAAGGAAAGTGCAGATAGTGAGTGGCAAAAACCAAAGTGGACCATTTTGAGTTCAGATTATCAAATTCCTAGTCTAGTAATCATTTATCTTAAACAGACTGTCTATGAGTTAGAACTTTTATAATAAGCACAAATGTTGTTGTTGTTAGGTGCCATCGAGTCAGTTCTGAATCATAGTGACCTTATGCACAGCAGAACAAAACACTGCCCGATCATGGGCAAACCTCATTATTGTTGCCACACTTGAGTCCATCAATGTTGCTACTTGGCCAACCCATCTCTCTGGGGGTCTTCTTATTTTTCTCTGACCCTCTACCTTATCAAACAGGATATCATTCTCCAGTGACTGGTCTCTCCTGACAATATGTCCGAAGTACAAGAGAAGAAGCTTGGCATTCCTGGCCCCCAAGGAGCACTCTGGCTGTGCTTCTTCCAACATAGATCGGCTGGTTCTTTTGGCAGTCCATGGCACTTTTAATATTCTCCTCTAACACCATAACTCAAATGAATAAATTCTTCTGCAGTCTTCCTTACTTACTGTCCAGCCTTCACATGCATATGAGGTTATTGAAAATACCATGGCTTGGGTCAGGTTCACCTTAGTCTTCAAGCTGACATCTTTGCTCTTCAACACTTTAAAAAGGTGTTGTGCAGCAGATTTGCCTAATGCAATATGTCGTTTGATTTCTTGACTGCTGCTTCTGTGAGTGTTGATAGTTGATCCAAGAAGAATGAAGTCCTTGACAACTTCAATCTTTTCTCTGTTGATAAGACTGTTGTTTTTTGGTCCACTGGTGAGGATTTTTGTTTTTTTTTTATATTGAGATGTAATACATATGGAAGGCTGGATTATATCTCAACGTAAAGCACAAATACCTGTGAGTTATTTATATAGAAGCGAAAACAAAGAACACACAAACATGCCTTAGGACTTTTACTATCCTAATTGAACTGCAAGGTCGGCAGTTCAAACTTACCCGCTGCTCTTTGGAAACCCTATACAGGGTCTTTATGGGTTGAAATAGACTTGAAGGCATAGGACAATACCATCAAGTCCTCAACTTCACAATCACAAAACTCCATTGTTATAAAATAATTTGGAACGAAAATGCTGTTTAAGAATACTCAGGAAATCCACCAAATGAAAACTAATTTTATTGTTTTTGTGATGTTTTCTGGGTGGTACAAGCTTTAAAAAGGCATTATAATGGAATATGCAAAGACCTGCATTTAGAAAAACAAAAGGGAAGAACATGCTCAGCATTTCTCAAGCTGAAACAACTGAAGAAACAATTCAAGTATTGAGTTGTAATATTGAAGGATTCAATGTTCAAAATATTGGATGATGCAATAAGCATCAAAAGAAGTTGGAAGGAATACACAGAGTTACTATACCAAAAGTTATTGGTAGATGCACAATCATTTCAAGAGGTATCATATGATCCAGAATTGATGGTATTAAAAGAAGAAATCCAAGTAACATTGAACGCATTGGTGGGGAAACAAACAAAACAAAAGGCTCCATGAATTCATAAAGAACAAATTGAAATGCCTCAACAAAACAATGCAGCACTAGAGACACTCACTCATTTATACCAGGACATTTGGAAGACAACTTCCTGGCCAGCCAATTGTAAGAGCAGCATATTTGTGTCCATTTGAAAGAAATGTGACCCAACATAATGTGGAAATCACCAAAAAATATGCAAATAAAATTTTTCTGAAGATAATTTTAAAATGGTTGCAACAGTACCTGGATAGGGAGCTACTGGAAATTCAAGCTGGATTCAGAAGAGGATATGGAATTAGGGATATCACTGCTGATGTCAGAAGGATCTTGGATGAAAGCAAGGAATATCAGAAAGATGCATATTGTGCTTTATTGGCATGCAAAAGCACTAAACTGTGTGGATCATGACAAACTATGGATACCATTTTGAAAAATGGATATTCCAGAACACTTAACTGTGCTCATGAGGAACCTGTACATAGACCAAGAAACAGTCATTTGAAAAGAACAAGGGAATGCTGAATAGAGTCAGGAAAGGTGTGTGCCTGGGTTGTATTCTTTCTCCATACTTATTCAATCTGTATGCTGAGTAATTAATTTGAAAAGCTGCATTATATGTAGAACACAGCGTCAGGATTGGAGCAAAACTCATTAACATCCTGAGATATGCAAATGACTCAACCTTACTTGCTGAAAGCAAAGAGGACTTAAAATACTTACTGATGAAGATCAAATACCTCAGCCTTCAGTATGGATTGCATCTCAATGTGAATAAAACAAATTTCCTCACAACTGATCAGTAGTCACATCATGATAAACAGAGAAAAGATTGAAGTTGTCAAAGACTTCATTTTACTTGGATCGCAAAGCAACATTCATGAAAGCAGAAGTCAATAAAACAAACAATTTACTATATTAGCAAATCTTGGCAAAAGGGCTTTCCAGTATTAAAGAATAAAGACATCAGTTTGAGGTGTAAGGTGCACCTAATCCAAGCCTTGGTTTTTCAAGCATCTCATATACATATGAAAGTTGGACAGTGAATAAGGAAGAATTGATGCATTTGAATTATGGTATTGGTGAAGAATACTGAAAATACAACGGACTACCAGAGAAACAGGTACATTTGTCTGGAAAGAAGTATAGCCAGAATGTTCCTTACAAGTGAGGATGGGGAAACTTTGTCTCTTGTCTTTGGACATGTCAGGAGAGACTGGTTCCTGGCGAAGGACATAATGCTTAATAAAGTAGGGAATCAATGAAAAAGAAGAAGACCCCTAATAAGATGGATTCACACAGCAGTAGCAGCAATGGGCTCAAACATCGCAATACTTGTGAGCAAAACCCAAAGAGGCAGGGTTTTGTTTTGCTGTGCCTAGGATCAGTATGATTCAGAACAGACTGAGAACACCTCACACCAATAACAAAATTACCTAAAGGTTTGAAGCCAGAGACATTGTGCAAGAAACACCTCATGGTCTGGACTTCCATAAAGATGACAGCTAAGACAACCTGATGGAATTGTTTTATTCTCTATAACTTGGCTTCATCATGAGCTAGAATCAACCCAACAGCAATCGGTTATTTTTGTTTGCCTAGGTTAATAATGATATCCTTCTGGAGAGTAATTTATAAATATCTGGTAACTTAGTTTGGATTTAGTTCAAGATGTCTGAAGAGATGAGTCCAAAAGATGATTTAATAACTCAAAATGTATGTTTCATCTTTAGATTTATCTATTTTGTTTAAATTATTTTCTGGTTACTGGTAATGTATTTCATTATTTAAAAATTAGAGACAGAAATAATATTAAAAGTCCTCCTCTATACAGTGGTAATTCCTAAAGGACTGGAATTATAGACTTTTGTTTCAGAATCTATGCCTATACAAGGGGGCCTTAAAATATATGTGGGGAGGGAAAAAAAAAATGGAACTTTTCCAGGAACTTTTAGAAACTCCTTTGTACTATATTTCAAATGATATTTTTTTCCATTATAAGAAAAATGAAATTTGGGTACTTGTTTTTTAAGGAATTAAAAAAAAATAAGCATTTTATACAATTCCATGAGAAAATACACTTCCAATATCTGTCTTGCATTAAATAAGAATGACTAATATAACCTAGAAGTAGAATCTTTTTTTTTTTTTTTTTTCATTTGACTTCCATTTTAAACAAAAGCTTTTTTAGCCTACCGAGTCATGACGAGTAATCCTTTACAGAGTAGGCTATACCACTCATCCTTATGAACTACCAAATTAAAATGTAATGTGAATGATGATACTTGGAATATTGAAGAATAGCCACTGAAGTGGGGAAGAATCTGTAATTAAACCAAGATGTTCATTTTAATTATAAATATATCAAACTGATACTCAAAATCAAACATAGTTTGGAGGAAACCATATAAAAGAGCACAAAGAAGATGACCATTCTTTCTTCTCTCCTCTATCTTCCATTGGGGTCCCTGCACTCACTCTCTGTCCCTCTGAAACCCAATTTTATTATTCTACTTTGCTAAGGATTAGGAAGCAATCAAGTGGTTTTTACCACCTTCATCTCAAGCTAAGGTAATTATAAGTCTGTTTCCCAACACCACCACCTCCCACACCTCCGTCTCCTTTTTTTTTTTTTTTTCTAAACTCAGCTCGCTCAAGAGTAAAATGAACCACAGTACTTATCAGCTCAATGCATATACAAGTGATACTGAAGGCAACTGACCGAGACTGAAGCCAGAGGTTAGCTGCAAATCCATTAGTGATTTTAAATAGCAGGGTGAAATAGTCTTCGTGAGTCTGAGGTAATGCTGAATAATTACCGCAGAAGTCACAAAATAAGACAATGCAATTTGCATCTATGTGTCATCAGACAGAGTCACAAAAAGCCAAATAAGAGTGTGAAAGTTTGCTGTAAGATGACCAAAGCCACATTTGCTATCCATATATCTATAAGTAAAATATATTCTTTTTCCTTGATACATAATGCATTTGGTTTTAGGGGCCATTTTCTAGGAATAGCTGCACAGAATAGGAAGTGGCTATACCTTTGCCAAGTGCTGAGCACTCTTATATTATTGATACATTTGGAATCTTAAAAACATACCAGGGTATTTTTTTTTTTTTAAGTATTTGTTGTTGTTGTGAAGTGCTGTCGAGTCAGTTCTGACCCATATTGACCCTGTATAGGGTTTCTGAGGAACAGCTGGTGAGCTTGAAATGCCGACCCTGCAATTCAAACAGCTTTGAAGTTGTGGTGCGTTAACCCACAGTGCCACACCAGGACTCCTTACAGGGCTAAAAATTGAGTGACAATATTTTAATTTACATTTCCACACTTTACGTGTTTAACTTGGTGTTACTAAACTTTCACCCATGGTATTCACAAATTATATTTAAGAGAAGATACTTTATTTTCCTAATTCTAACTTCATTTGGTAGTATGAATCGCTTTTACTTGCATTGTTTTTTTTTAATCACAAATTCCTTTCCAAAGCTATGGTAAATGCTTATAAGTGAGTTCTGAAGGCAGACCTATTAAACCCTCAGGGCACATCAATTATTTCAAGAATTTTGAATGAATAGATCAATGACTTAACAGACCACACAGACTTATTTCAAAGCAATTAGAAATTGTAGGCTCATTAAAGGAGCTGTCTTCAAATTTGAACAAATTTTCAATGTTTTAAAAATAACATATGTACACATGACCAAACACACATCAATACATATATACACATATATGTATGCACATATATGCACCTGTATATTTCTGTATGCATGTGTACATGTTTTTTTTTTCATAAATCTTAAAACTTTTAACCTTCTCAATTTTATTTATAAACTATATATAGTATAGGTCAAGTTTGATGTGAACAGGGTTTGCATAAATAATTGGTTCCACACCACAATTCAACTAAAATATGAGTTAGCCACCTCCCCAACTTAAAACATGTATTCGTCAATTCCCTGAGTGTGAGACATGAATCAAGTATCCATGTAGAATACCTGACACTGTAGGATGCACTCAAGTTGAACCTACTGTGTTGTGACTGCCTTATATTGTGAGTAAATGACTAAAGAAAATGAAAATTCAGGATTTATGAATAAATATAAGTGGAAATAATAAGTTATTATACCAAAAATAACTGGTAGGTACTCAGCCATTTCGAGAAGTATTATAGGATTCAGAACCCTAATGTATATGGTATTAATGGAAGAAGTCTAAGCTTGTCCACAAGTTATTCATCCAATCTACATAGAGTCAAATCCATGATAGCTTAACATTTAAATACTTAATATACTTAGCTTTCTTTGTAAATTGTTTCCACAAGTCATCTTGCATTCCTTTTTCTAATACACAAAATTTTAAAAGAAAAATCAAACAAACAGTTACACAGTGGATAATAAAACAAGATTAAATAAAAAACATATCAGGTAAAAGGGATTCAGGGATGGACTCCTGGTGTGGCACTGTAGGATCAGCGCTGGACAGTGAACCACAGGATGGCAGTTCAAACCTATCAGCTGCTACTCAGAAACCCTATACAGGGTTGGTATGAGCCGGAACCTCCTCAAAGGCACTTAACAATAACAGCAATAAGGTGGATAAATGAAAAGAGGATATCAGAATTTATTATTGAAAATGGCAAAGACCTGGGAAAAAGAAAAGATCCAGAGAAGAAGAAAACTTAGGAAAACTTGAGCCTTATCCATGTATGTCACTTTTATCTTATAATTAACATAAATGCATTAAATGAGGTAGAAATAAATCAAGAAGTTATATTTTTAAAGAAATGCTTCCTTTTAATATTATTTTATAAATATCTGAATATAGAGGGAATTGTTGTTTAGGGCCGTCAAATCTATTCTGACTCATAGCGATCCTATATAGTTTTTGAGGAGCGGCTGGTAGATTTGAACCACTGACCTTGCAGTTTATATCAACCTTGCAGTCCAATGTTTACCTGACATAGACCTGTCCATATCTTCTAACCAAAACCCGCTCCCATCGAGGCAATTCTAACTCATAGAGATCTCAGAGGACACAGAAGAAGTGCTCCTTGGAGTTTCAGAGACTACAAATCTTTTCAGGAGCAAATTCCTCTTCAGCACATGATAGGTTTAAACTGTCAACCTTACGTATAGAAGCCCAGTGCTTAACTCACTGTGCCAACAGGGAGGAGTCCTTTCTAATATTTGAATGGATACCACGAAAAAAAAAAAAATTATTAAAGCCTACCTTCATTTAAGGAGCTCTGGTAGCATAGAGGTTACGAATCGGGCTGCGAACTACAAGGTCAGCAGTTGGAAACTACCAGCTGTTCTGTGAAACATGAGGCTTTCTGCTCCAGTAAAGGTTTACAGCCTTGGAAGCCCTGTACAGGGTCACTATGA
Source organism: Chrysochloris asiatica (assembly GCF_000296735.1). Classification (NCBI taxonomy): domain Eukaryota; kingdom Metazoa; phylum Chordata; class Mammalia; order Afrosoricida; family Chrysochloridae; genus Chrysochloris; species Chrysochloris asiatica. Next base: position 16,167,581 of record NW_006408574.1, read on the forward strand.
GTTGGAATCGACTCCTCGGCACATAACCACCACTACCACCACCTTCATTTAAGTGAATAAGGAAGACCATAGAAGAATTGATGCTTTTGAGTTATGGTGTTAGAAGAGAATATTGAAAGTGCCATGGGCTGCCAAAAGAACCAACTGATCTGTGTTGGAAGAAGTGCAGCCAGAGTGCGCCTTGGAGGCCAGGATGGCCAAACTTTGTCTCTCATACTTTGGACATACTGTCAGGAGGGACCAGTCCCTGGAGAAGGATATCATGTTTTGTAAGGTGGAGGGTCAGAGAAAAAGAGGAAGACCCCCAGCAAGATGGATTGGCAAAGTGGCAGCATCGATGGACTCAAGCGTGGCAACAATAGTGAGGTTGGCCCAGGATCTGGCAGTGTTTCATTCTGTTGAGCATAGGGTTGCTATGTATGAGTCAGTACTGACTCGATGGCACCTAACAACAACAACAACAACCTTCATTTACGGGGTGACAGTAGATTATATTCAGCAATGTGAGAACAGCACTGGACTGTGAACCACAAGGCCCTCAGTCAAGCTCACCAGCTGCTCCTTGGCAACCCTATAGAGTTGCTATGAGTCGGAATTGACCCAACAGCACTTAACAACAGCAATAATAAATTGAAGGGGAAGGGTCCAAGAGATATAGAAACACTGCCTTCAGAAGTATAGAAGCAGTTGCAGGACAGGCCAAGAAACAATAGCTTCACATTTTTATATTTTTGTTTAATAAAGATTTCTATGATTTTGCAGCAACACTTTTTCATTTACTGTTATATATAGTTGTTATATATATCAGAAGGATGTTTACCTGTGCTTTATTGACTACGCAAAGGCTTTTGATTGTGTGGATCATGACAAGCTATGGACAACATTGAGAAGTATGAGTATTCCAGAACACTTAATTGTACTTCTAAGAAATCTGTACCTAGACCAAGAAGCAGTTGTTCGAACAGAACATGGGAACACTGAAAGTTTTAAAATTGGGAAAGGTGTGAGACAGGGTTGTATTCTTTCACCATACTTGTTCAACCTGTATGCTGAGCAAATAATACGAGAAGCTGGGTTCTATGAAGAAAAACGTGGCATCAGGATTGGAGGAAGACTCATTAACAACCTGCGATATGCAGATGATACAACCTTGATCGCTGAAAGTGAAGAGGACTTGAAATATTTACTTATGAAGATTAAAGAGCACAGCCTTCGATATGGATTGCATCTCAATGTCAAGAAAACAAAAATCCTCACCACTGAACCAATAAACAACATTCTTATCAATGGAGAAAGGATTGAAGTTGTCAAGGACTTCATTCTTCTTGGATCAACTATCAACACTCGCGGAAGTAGCAGTCAAGAGATCAGACGACGTATTGCACTGGGCAAATCTGCTGCACAGGAACTTTTTAAAGTATTGAAGAGCAGAGATGTCAGCTTGAGGACTAGGGTGCGCCTGACCCAGGCCATTGTGTTTTCAATAGCCTCATATGGATGCGAAAGCTGGACAGTGAATAAAGAGGATCGTAGAAGAATTGATGCCTTTGAGTTGTGGTGTTGGAGGAGAATACTGAGGGTGCCATGGACTGCCAAAAGAACCAATAGATCTGTTTTGGAAGAGGTGCAGCCAGAGTGCTCCTTGGAGGCCAGGATGGCTAAGCTTCGTCTCTCCTACTTTGGACATGTAGTCCGGAGGAAACAATCGTTGGAGAAGGATGTCATGCTGGGTAGGGTGGAGGGTCAGAGAAAAAGAGGAAGACCTCCAACGAGATGGATCGGCCAGGTGGCATCATTGATGGACTCGGGGGTGGCAGCGGTGGTGAGGTTGGCCCAGGATCGAACATTGTTTCGTTCTGCTGTGCATGGAGTCGCTATGAGTCGGTTCCGACTCGATGGCACCTGACAACAACAACAACAATAGTTGCATACTATTGAGTTGATTTTTGACTCACAGCTACCCTATGTTATAGAATAGAAATGTCCCAACGACTGTAATTTTTACAGGAACAAATAGGTCTTTTCCCCACAGAGCCACTGAGCTGATTAAATCCTCCAACCTTTTGATTAACTTCTGAGTGTTCAACCGTTGTTTCACCAGGCCTGGCCTATTCACACATGTGTGCCACTTGCTCTGCATGTGTGTGTGTGTTTATATGAGTCCTGGTGTGGCACTGTGGGTTAATGCACTGGACTTGGTTCATGCTCACCAGACCCTGTATAGAAACCCTATCTATACAGGGTCACTATGGGTCCAAACTAACTCGATGGCACTTAACAACAAACCTTTAAATCACCTACCTTGTGGTTCACAACCCAGTGCTTATCACACTGGTATGCATAGTTGTTAAATGCCATCAAGTCGATTTTGACCCATAGCGACCCTGTATAGGGTTTCCAACAAGCAGCTGGTGAGCGTGAACCACCGATCTTGCAGTTCAAATGACATTGCAGTCTGACACGTTAACGCACAGCACCACACCAGGACTCATGTATGTATGTATACACACACATACACATATACATGTTGTTGTTGTTGTTATTAAGTGCCATCAAATTGGTTGAGACTCATAACAACTCTGTATAAGGTTTCCAAGGTGAGGCTGGTGAGTTTGAACCACCAACCTTGAAGTTCAAACTGACCTTTCAGTCTAGCGCTTATCCTATAACACCACACCAGGATATATAGTTGTTGTAGTTGTTAAGTATCATTGACCTGGTTTTAATTTAAAGCGACCTTTTATAGAGTTTCTGAAGAGTGGCTGGGGGTATAAACCACCAACATTATGGTTAGAGAAGTCCAGTGCTTATCCTACAGTGCCACACCAAGACTCCATTTATATAATAATCATTGCATATTTGAACATTTCAAGAGCCAGTTTCTAAGGACGAAAGCTCTGAAACAAGACTTTTTCAGCATAATAAACCTGTGGAGAAGTTTCCATTGCTATAATCACTGAATGAGGTTTTCATGGATACCTGCAAGTTTTAGTTGTTGTTAAGTACCATCGAGTCAGTGCTGACCCATAGTGACCCTGTATAGGGTTTCCAAGGAGTAGTTGGTGAGCTTGAACTGCTGACCTTGCAGTTCAAATGGCTTTGCAGTCTGGCACATTAACCCACAGCGCCACACCAGGACCTGTAGATAGTAGTGGTAAAAAAGCTAGGCTGCTAACTGAAAGGCCGTTGGTTCGAAGCCACCAGTTTCTCTGTGTGAGACAGATGCTTCTACAAAGATTATAGCCTTGCAAATCTCTTGGAGCAGTTCTTGTCTATCCTATGGTGCTGCTGTTGACGCTATTGCAATGAGTAAGAAGGTATTCAGTCCACATGGGCCAAGCATGGGAAGGTCACTGGAGGCCATAAAGGAAGTTCAGAAAATGTAAATAGATGCAAATGGTAAATTGTTTGCTCCAAAACAGTTCATCCTGCTTTGCTTTTCTCTGTTCAAAGCAGAGGGGAAAACCAACATCTCACCTGTTCATTGAAATCTTTTCACTCAAGTTGGAATTTACTAAGACAAAGTGGGAATGAAATTTCAAGATGAATAAACCATTCTGGTGACTGAAATCTCTCTTATAAATTTCCTGGATGAGTTTCAGATATAGAGTCTGAGCAAGTCAATGGATATCTTGTCTATATTTGTGGAATGACTAAGAGAATGCAAATAATTTCTCAACTTCAAGGGACTGACGATGGTCTTAACAGGAGAGACCTTTTCATGAATTGATCCCAATTTTCCTTTAATTTCAGTGTCAAAGCAGGAATATCTAGTTGGCAATTCTGACTGTACTAGTGTTCTATACTTATATTTAACTTATATGTATGATTCTCAGTTGCTTCATTGTAAAAAGTAGCTATTTTTTATATCTTACTGTATTGGGCTCTTATAAGAAATGAGATATTAAGACCGTTTATAGCATGTGTATCATCATTATTATCATTACATTTGTTTTCCAGAGCCTGGAAACCACCTTCCCAGGAGTCCTGAGACCAACACCCATCCACTATGCCAAGAAGTTTTTTTTGATGTTTTATGTATTTCTTTCCTCTCAGACATCTAGAAACATAACTGAGGCTTTGCTGCCCACTGCCGGCAGAAGGGAGGAAGACATCATCTCTCTCAGAATTTTTCAGTGGCTAAATCTCCAGTGTTTATTTTATTGGTTATTCTGTAATCCATTACTTGAAGAATCTCATTTATAGATCTTTTCATCCCATAAATGTGATACTAAGTTAATATATTAAAATAATCTAATTGATGATTCACTTTTATATCTATAATATTAAAGTAAGAGAAATAATATGTCTTGAACAAAGCATATTAAATATTTCTGTTGTTCTTGATGATGACTATAATCATAGTTCGTTTCCTAGTGTGGTGCTATAGGATAAGCACTGGACTGCTCACTACAAGGTCAGTGGTTCAATCTCACCAGCCACTCCTCAGAAACCCACGGTGGTTGGTGTTGTGTGCTATTGAGTCAATTCTGATTCATAGCAGCCCTGTACAGGGTTTACAAGGCTGCAGAACTTTACAGGAACAGAAAGCTTCATCTTTCTCCCACAGAGTGGCTGGTAGATTTGAACTGCTGACCTTGAGTTTAGCAGCCCAGCTCATAACCCACAGGGTTTCCATGAGTCAGAATCTACTTGATGGCATTTAACAACAAAAACAACATATTTACATTCACAGACAACAACATATTTACATTCACAAAAACTTCTAGCTCAGTTCATGTATTTTCTACTATCTTAATACATCTGGGAAAATCTTGTACTATCTTTCAGCCTTTGACAAAAATGCTGCCACACATCATAGTTTTTGTTGTTAGGTGTTCTTGAGAGGGCTCCATCTCATAACAACCCTATTCACAACTGAAGGGAACACTATCCCCTCTTGGTCCATCCTCACAATTGTCATGTTGCAGCCATTGTGTCACTTCGTCTCCTTGGGGGTCTTCTTCTTCTCTGATGACTCTTTATTTCACCAAGCATGATGTCTTTTTCCAGGGACTGGTTTTATGTAACAGCGTGTCCAAAGTATGTGAGAGGAAATCTTAACACCCGTATCTCTTTCAAGGAAGATTTCTTTGTGGTTCTGACACTCCATGGTACTGGTATTTTTCATATTTTACCCCCAACACCACACTTCAAATGCATCATTTTTCTCCAGTCTTCCATGCATTTGAGGCAATTGAAAATACCATGGCTTAACTCTGGTGCACCTTAGTCCTTCTTAAAGTAACATCTTTGCTCTTTGACAGTTTAAGGAGATCTTTGGCAACAGGCTTGCCCAATGTAATATGTTCTTTGATTTCTTGACTGTTGCTTCCATGGGTATTGATTGTGGATCCAAGGAAAATGAAATCCCTTTCAACATCACCTTTTCTTCTTTTATAATGATGTTTATTGATCCAGTTGTGATTTTTGCTTTCTTTACATAAAGCTGTAATCCATACTGAAAGTTGTATCCTTGGATCTTCATCAGCAAGTGCTTCAAGTCCTCTTCACTTTTAGCAAGCAAGATTGTGTTTTCTGAATATGTCAGGTTGTTAATGAGTCTCTCTATCCAATCCTGATGCAACATTTTTCTTCATATAATCCCGTTTCCCAGATTACATGTTCAAGATACAGATTGAGTTATATGTGGTGAAAGGAATTCAACCCAGGCAAATAACTTTCCTTATTTTGAACGATTCAGAATCCCTTCGTTCTGTCCCAATGATCACCACTTAACCTATGTACAGTCTTCGTGAGCACAACTAAATATTCTGGAATTCCCATTCTTTTTAATTTTATCCATAGTTTGCTATGATCCTTACAGTTTAAAGTCTTTGCATAGTCAATAAAATACCAGTAAATACATTCCCGGTATTTTCTGCTGTCAGTCAAGTTCCTTCTGATGTAAGAAATGGCAGCCCTCATTCCATGCTCCTCTGAATCTGGATTGAATATCTGGCAGTTTACTGTTAATGTACTGACATTTGTGAATTATCTTCATGAAAACATTACATGCAAGTGATATTAATGATATTGTCTGATAATTTCTGCATTCTATTGGGTCACCTTTCTTTGAAATGGGCACAAATATTGACCTCTTCCATTCAGTTGGCTGGGTAGTTATCTTCCAAATTTCTTGGCATAGACTAATGAGTGCTTCTAGTACTATCAATTTTTGAAGCATTTCAAATGGTATTGTCAATTTACAGTCCTGTATTTCATATATATATTTAGAGAGAGAGAGATCCTGGTGTGGCGCTGTGGGTTAATGTGTCAGACTGCAAAGTTATTTGAACTGCAAGGTCGGTGGTTCAAGCTCACCAGCTGCTCTTTGGAAACCCTATACAGGGTCACTATGGGTTGGAATCGACTCGACAGCACTTAACAACAACTATATATACAAATACATATGTGTGTGTGTGTGTGTGTGTGTGTGTATGTGTTTGCCATACTGCGGTGGCTTGCTTGTTGCTGTGATTCTGGAAGCAATGCCATGGGTATTTTAAATACCAGCAGGATCACCCACAGTGGGCAGGTTTCAGCTGGTCTTCCAAATGACGACAGATATGAAGGAGGATTGATAGACTACTTCAGAATATTTAGTCACTGAATTTAGTCACTGGAAACCTTATGGATAGCATTGGAACACTGTCAGCACAAGATTATTTAATATAGAAATATGAAGAAGAACACTAGACTATTGTCCGATATAATGCTGGAAAATGAGCCGCTCAAGTTGGAGGGCACTCAAAATACGGCTGGAGGAGAGCTGCCTCCTAAAAGTAAGTTGAACATGATGATGCAAATGGAATAAAGCCTTCTAGACCTTTATTTGCAGATAGGGCACAACAGAAAATGAAGAGGAACTGTTGTAAACATTTATTAATAATTACAACATGAAATGTATAAAGTATGAATCTACCAGTATTATTCAGATTTATGGACCAACCGCTATAGCCAGTGATGAAATTAAAGAATTCTACCAACTTCTTCAGTCTGAAATTTATCAAACATGCAATCAAGATGTATTGATAATTACAGTTGATTAGAATACAACAATTGGAAACAAAGAGGAATGATCAGTAGTTGAAAAACATGGTCTTAGTGATAAAAACAACACAGGAGTTCAAATGACAGAATTTTGCAAGACCAACGACTTGTTTATTACAAATACCTTTTGTAAATGACATAAAAGACAACTATACACATGGACCTCACCAGATGGAATATACAAAAATCAAATTGACTACATCTTTGGGAAGAGATGGTGGAAAAGCTCTATATCATCAGCCAAAACCAGGCCAGGGACAGACTGTGGAACAAACCATCAATTGCTCATCTGAAAGTTCAGGCAGAATTTGAAGAAAATTAAAACACAAGTACACAAGATTCAAAATATGAACTTGAACATGTCCCACCAGAATTTAGAGATCACCTCAAGAACAGATTTGATGCATTAGACACTAAAAACCGAAGATGAGAAGAGTTGTGGGATGAAATCAAGAACATCATACAGAAAGAAAGCAAAATGTCATTGGGAAGACAAGAAAAAAATGAAAAGACTGAAATGGATGTCAGAAGAGACTCTGAAACTTGCTCTCCAACACAGTGATGCTAAAGCAAATGGAAGAAATGAGGAAGTAATAAACCGAATAGAAAACTTCAAAGAGTAGCTCGAAAAACAAGGTCAAATAATATAACAAAATGTGCACAGACCTGGAGTTAGAAAACCAAAAGGGAAGAACATGCTAAGCATTTCTCAGGCTGAGGGAACTGAAAAAAAAATTTCAAATCTTGACTTGTGGTATTGAAGGATTCTATGGGCAAAATATTGAATGATGAAGAAAGCATCAAAAGAAGTTGGAAGGAATACGCAGAGTCACTGTACCAAAAAGAAATGGTCGATGTTCAACCGTTACAAGAGTAAGTATATGATCAAGAGCCAATGATACTGAAGAAAGAAGTTCAGGAGTCATTGAAAGCATTGGTAAAGAGCATGGCTCCAGGAAATGGTGGAGTACAAATTGAAAGCTTTCAACAAGCTGATGCAGCATTGGGGGCACTCATTTGTCTATGTCAAAAAATTTGGAAGCTACTTGGCCAACTGATTGGAAGAGACTCATATTTGTGCCCATTCTAAAGAAAGGTGATCTAAAGGAATGAGGAAATCATAGGACAATATCATTAATATTGCCCACAAGTAAAAAAAACTTCACTAAAGATAATACAAAAATGGCTGCAGCCATACATTGACAGAGACTTTCAGAGGTTCAAGCCAGATTCAGAAGACATGGAATGAGGTATAACATTGCTGATCTTAGCTGAAAGAGAGAATACCAGAAAGATGTTTACCTGTGTTTTATTGAGTAAACAAACCTTTCGATTGTTGTGGATCATGACAAGCTATGGACAGCATTGTGGAGAATGAGTAGTCTGGAATAGTGCAGTGTGTTCCTGAGGAACCCGCACATAGACCAAGATACAGTTGTTTGGCCAGAATAAGGAAACACTGGAAGTATTAAAACTATGAAAAGTGAGTGCCAGGGTTGTATCCTTTCATCGTGTTTATTCAATCTGTATGCTGAGCAAATAATCCAAGAAGATAGATTATATGAGGAAAAATGTGGCATCAGGATTGGAAGAATACTCATTAATAACCTGTGACATGCAGATGATACAACCTTGCTTGCTGAAAGTGAAGAGGATTTAAAATATTTACTGATAAAGATCAAATACCAGAGTCTTCGGGTACAGGTTGCACCTCAATGTAAAGAAAACAAAGATTCTCACCACTGGACCATAAAAATGGAGAAAGCACTGAAGTTGTCAAAGACGTCTTTTTGTTAGGATCAACTATCAACAGTCTTGGAAGCTGCAGTCAAGAAATCAAACAATATATTGGATTAGGCAAATCTGTTACACAAGAACTCTTTAAAATGTTCAAGAGCAAAGATGTCACTTTAAGGACTAAGATACACCTGATTCCAAGCCATGATATTTTCACCAACCTCATATGCATGCGACAGTGAATAAGGAAGATCATCACAGACAGCACTGTACTTTAAGACAGATCTTCAAATGTTCGTTTTGATGATGAATATGACACCGTTACTCCTCAATTTGTCATTTCTGGCAGAGTAAATCATATGATTGTCTGATTCAAAGTGGCCAATACCTGCCCATTTCAGTTCACTAATGCCTAGGATATCACTCTTTATGAATTCCATTTAATTATTGATAACTTGCAATTTTTCTAGATTCATATTTTCGTACATTCTACATTCTGATTATCAGTGGGTATTTGCAGCTGTTTCTCCTCATTTTGAGTTGTGCCCCACCAGCAAATGAATGTTCTGAATGCTTTGTTACATCCATGTCACTAAGTTTGACTCGGCTTTGAGGAATCAGCTCTCAGTTGGATTTTGAGTGCCTTCCAATCTGATGGGCTCGTTTTCAGGAACTACATCAAACAATGTTTCAGTGATATTCATAAAGTTTACAGGGGGCTAATCCTCAGAAGTGAACCATCTATTCCGTCTTCCTATTCTTTTCTTAGTCTGGGAGCTCTGCCGAAACCCGTCCACCATGAAGCACAGCTTACAGTTCCACCACAGTATGATAAACTGACAAATGTATGGAGATTATTAGTCAATACAGTAATTTTGAACAAATAAGTATGTTAATGAGTAGATTTATACTAATACACTGGTGGTGACGGTTATGTGCCGTGGAGTCCGTTCTGACTCATAGCGACCCCTTACAGGGTTTCTGAGGCTCTAAATCTTTGTGGGAGCAGAAAACCTCACTTTTCTCCTGTGGAACAGCTGGTAGTTTCGAACTGCTGACCTTGAGGTTGGCAGCACGATTCATAACCACTACACTAATACACTAGCACCTGTGAAAATCCAAACGCGTCAGATAACAAGCATGGTACCTTGGTTCAGGTTGAACAGGATCTAATGTATTTTAGAAGAAGACTAAGGATTCAGCTGAAATGAGTATCTACATAATAGTAAATTGCATTGAATTGAATGCATTGAATTTTATTTTCAATAGTTCATAATAGAATACATTTTTCTCAAAAATAGTACAGTAAAATCTCATTGTATTTTTTCAGGCACTCTAGAAAACATTTTCTGGAATTATGATTTTATTATGTTGAATTCATATATTCCAGTTCTCAGCTGAGTTTTAAAAGGTGTTTTGTTCTTGGTATTATTGCTTTGGTTTTTTTTTTTTTGTTGTTGTTGTCACTGAGTGCTGCTGAATCTGTTCGGAATCACAACGACTCTGTAGAGGGTTTCCAAGGAGGCGCTGGTAGGTTTGAAGGGACAGCCTTGTAGTTAGCATTCAGTCCTTCTTCAACAGTGCCACACCAGCGTTCCTAAATCTTACATTTGTTATTGTTAAGTGCCATGGAGTCAATTCTGACTCATTGCGACCTTGTTTCTGGGGAGCGGTTGGTGGGTTTGCACTGAGAACTTTGTAACTTATCCTACAGCCCCACACATGGAGTCCTAATCTTAAATTGGTTGTTGTTAAGTATAGTCAAGTGGGTTCCAACTAATAGTGACCCTGTACAGGGTTTCTGAGGAGTTTGAACTGTTGAACTTGCAATTCAACCTGACCTTACCCTGGAGTGGTTATGCCAACAGGCCACATCAGGACTCCAAAGCTTATATAGAAAGATTTAGGAATTACACCTGTAGTAAATGAATACATAAAAAGTATACTGGTGTTCTTTGTAAACTGTGCACATAGTTGGTCTATAAAAGGTTAGTAAGATCATAGAATTATAGGTTGCCTTTCTGTTTTTGATTTTTTTTAAGCTGAAATGGACTTGAAAGATGATAAATTTAAGGAGTGTTTTTGAAGCTGAGCAATTATAATAATGACCTTTAATTCTTTTCTAATGGCCTTGATGGAATTAATTGGCTATTTCAATATCAGAGCTCATTTTGTTTGGAATTTTAAAAGAAGCTCTTCTTTTCCATAATGAGTTCTATCAAGCTTATTTAGAATACTTTGAAAGCACCTTTTTAAGAGCCTTGACATTCTCCTCTTCTTTCATCTTCCTCCCACATTATTGGCAATGGAGAAGAACCCGTTTTCGTTTCTTTGTAATTCTGCTTTGGTCATTTAGCTCTTCCTAATAGCCTTTTCTTTTAATTATGATACCTATACTGAGAAAATTTTATGATTGAAAATGGGATACCATTTACAAAAATCTAGAAACAGTTTTCACAGAAGGGGAAGTTACAGCAACCATATTTCTAAATAGCTGCTATGCTGCCATCTTCTGGTTATCTTGTAAGATTTGCTTTGTTTTGTTTTTTCGTTTCCCAAATGCTTATAAATTTTATGATGGAAATGCCTATTGCTGTCCTCTGCAATAATAAAACGCAACCCTATATTAAGTCAAGGAGTCCTGGTGTTGCGCTGCAGGACAATGCACTGGAGCACAGCGCAGGGTCAGTTACAATCGTAAAGGTCAGCCCACCAGCCGCTCCTCAGAAACCCTGTACCGGGTTGTTAGGAATCAGAACCCACTAGACAGCACTTAACGACAACAACAACATATTAAGTCAAGGACAGTCCTTTGGTTGATTGGAATCAGTGCACCGGAAGTTCAGGTGACCTGAACCCTAAAGGAAAGGTCTTATGCATTTAATAAAAATGGAACGAGTGACCATGATGTTGCTGTTGTTATGTGCTGTGAAGTCATTTCCAACTCACAGCGACCCTGAACAGGGTTTCCGATGCCGCAAATCTTTACAGGAGCAGAAAGCCTCATCTTTCTCCCGCAGAATAGTTTCGAACTGCTGACCCTGAGGTTAGCAGCCCGATTCGTAACCACTACGCTACCAGAGCTCCTTAGTGACCATGATAGAAGACTATTTTATTCCATGTTTATTACTCTTGGAGCCTAAAGAGAAGAGAAGATTTTCTATGATATTACTTTTTTTTTTTTTTTTACTTTTTATTATGAATTGAGTGAAGGCGCACAGACAAGATCATCAGTTTTACATTCAATAAATCATATCCTGCCTCTCAACTCAACGACTGCAATCCCCTTCATGAAAAACAGCTATCCTTCCTGCTTCCCCCTGCTGTTACTGTTTCCACCTTCCTGTCCTTTCTCAGCTTTGTCATTAGGCAAATGTTACCTATTTTATTTTGAATGTCCCTAAGACAGTGGCAGAAAATGCAGAACAAAACTCAAAATTAGTTAAAAAACAAAACAGACTTATTGGTCAAAAAGAGATTGGAGGAACCTAAGACTATGGCCCTGGACCACCCTCGAGGTCTGCAAAGGACCTTAGCCTCATGGCCCAATTTTCAGCCAAGCAGTAGATAGCTGTATGTTCTTGTTGAGTGCTGCCGAGTCAGTTCTGACCTATAGTGACTCTGTATAGGGTTTCCAAAGAGTGGCTGGTGAGCTTAAACCACCGATCTTACAGTTTAAACTGACTTTGCAGGCCAGCACATTAATCCACAGTGCCACACCAGGACTCCAGATAGGTGTATGGGGGAACCACAATATTAGGAAGGTCTGCTCACCATAGAACAGTCAATCCTTCAAAATCAAAAGGGCAATATTTATTTAAGGACAAGTTGAGAAGGGATGGATATATATATCCCACTCTTCCTCCCATACCCTTCCAGCTTATGTCTCTGTCCATATATCTACCAGCAGAACATTATTGTTCTAAAGTTGTGTATGTATCACTATTTACCTCTTTCTGCTTTAGCCCTTGAATATCAACCCGTGTCTTTACCTGCCTTCATCTCTCTTCTGCTAACCTCCCTCTTCCAGTATATTGCCATCTCCCTTCTTGTATATTGCTCATCCCTTTGCCTGAGTTAACATTTGTCTATAATTTAGCCAGTGAATTACTCTCCATTTCTTCCCACCCCTAACAGCCATTAAAGACTATTTCTTTTAGTATGAAAACCTTTTCTAGAATTTTTTTTACAATAGTGGCCTCATACAGTATTTGTCTTTTGTTGATTGACTAATTTCTCTCAGCATAATGTCCTCCTTCATTCATGTTATGAGGTGTTTCACAGCTTCACTGTTATTCTACGCAATGTTATTCTTCAGAGTATTCCATTGTGTGTATGTACCAACGTCTATTTATTCATCATTCTATTGATGGGCTTTTGGGCTGCCACTATCTTTTTGCTATTGTGAACAGTGCTGTGATCGATGAACCATTGTTCACATATATCATTGTCCTTCTCCAGGGAAATATGTCCAAAGTATGAAAGATGAAGTCTGGCCATTCTGGCTGGAAGGTCAGAAAAAAAAGAGGAAGACCCCCAATGAGATGGATCGACACAGTGGCAGCATCGATGGGCTCAAATGTAGCAACGACTGTGAGCGTGGCCCAGGACAGGGCAGTGTTTCGTTCCGTTGCGCATAGTGTCGCTGTGGGTTGGTACCAACTCGATGGCACCAAACAACAGCAACACCATTATTTATTTCTTTATTTTGGATCTATACCAAGTATAGGGATTGCTGGATAATACTGCATTCTGTTTCTGACTTTCTGAGAAAGCACCGTACACCGTACTGTATCCCACAGTGGTTGACCCATTTTACAGTCCTACCAGCAATCTAACATGGTACCAGTCTTTCAACACTCTCACCAGCACTTGCTGTTTTCCAGTTTTCTTGCACTTTGCTATTGATGCTGGTTTCAGATGATACATCTCATTGTTTTTTCATTTGCATTTCTTATGTGGAGCTGTAGCAAAAGCCCTGCACCGCGAGGTTGATTTGAACTTCAAGGTCGACCACTCCTTGGAAACTCTGTACCAGGTTGCTATGAGTCAGAACTAACTCGAGGGCATTTCAAAACAACAACAACCATGTTAGTGATCATGAACATTTCTTCATATGTTGGTTGGCTCCCTGAATGTATTCCTTGGTGTATTATCTGCTCATGTCCTATGCCCTTCTTAAATTAGTTTGTTTGTCTTTTTTCTTGTAAAAGTGTTTTGTGGTTGTTGTTAAGTGTCGTGGAGTCATTTCCAACTCATAGTCACCCTGCACATGGGCTGCAAAGTTTGTTTGAACCACAAGGTCGGTGCTTCAAGCTCACCAGCCACTCCTCAGAAATCCTATAGAGGGCTGCTATGGGTCGTAACTGACTTGATGACACTTCACAACAAGAACAAATAGGATCTCCAAGGAGCAGCTCGTGAGTTTGAACTGCTGAGCTCGCTGCTCATATTGATCTTGTGATTCAGTGTGTTATCCTGCAGTGCCACATAGAGATTGGTCTTTTGTCTGATATGTTGTTTCAAAGCATTTTCACCCATTCTGTGGTCTTATTTCTTATTCTTGACAAAATATTTTAATGCACATAAGTACCTGATTTTTAGGAAGTCCCAGTCATCTATTTTTTTTTTTTTCTTTCTACTGTTTCTGTGTTTTTAGTAAGGTTCGAAAGTCTATTTATGCCAAGTGTTAGAGTTCCTAAATTTGTCCCCATTTTTTCATTGATGATCTTTATAGTTCTTGGATTTACCTTTAGGTCATTAATCCATGTTGAGTTTGTTTTTGTTTCATTTTTCTACAAATGGGACTCCAGTTTTGCCAGTACCATTTGTTGAGGTGATTATCTGTTCTTCATTTAATATGTTTGGCCCTTTGTCAAAGATCAGCTGATTGTATGTGAAGGGATTTTACTTCTGAGTTCTCAATTCTGTTCCATTGATGTTTGGATCTTTTGTTGTAGCTGTACTAGGCTATTTTGATCATAGTGGCTGTGTAGCAAAATTTGAGAAATGGAGTGAGAGGCAACTTTGTTGTTCTTCTTAAGCAAAGCTTTTCTTATTCAAGGTCTGTCTCCTTTCCATATAAAGTTAGCATTCAGTTTTCTGTATCTTTAAAGAATCTATCATATTATTTTGCACTTAGTTTTCATCATACCTTTTCAGTGTGGCCCCAAGATGACCACTATCCTCTCAATCAATGTGAAATTTTTCAAACCCATAACACCTATTATTTATAGTCATGCTCTCTAATGGTGTTGCATTGAATAATTTTTCCAATTTAATTGATTTTTACTTGAAAATGCAAGGACTTTTACAACAACAACAAAAAGGAAGGATAATTATGGTTTCGTATAACAAAAACCTTGTATAAACTGGATTAAAATGCACTGGAACCCTAGAAGTAACTATAGTTACATTGCAGGCCAAAGGCATACAAAAGACAACTGAAGGAAGCAAGGATTTCTCATATATTTAAGGTGTTGCTGTTGTTGTTGTTACGTGTCATGGAGATTAGATCATAAATTCTGAGCACTTGGTTTGTGGAATGCTATGGTTTTCAAGGAGAGCCCTAAATCCAGGTTGAGTCTAGACATAAATTCAGTCTCCAATGATTTAACCAGCAATGTGAAAGCTTTGCCTTCAGGCAGAGTGTGTTTGAAAGTGGATTACTAAATCTCCCTTAGCTAACCAAGGAGGGGCTTGCCGGCCTTCAGGGATTTGCTTAGACATACCATTAATGGAAATTGGAGTACCAGGTCATGAACCATACCCTTAACAAGGTAGTCAGAGGGCCCCAGAACCAACTTGTCGGGGGTCTTCTAATCTGTAATAGTGTTTACATGGGGCCATAGGATAAGTACTGGACTGCAAGGTTGGTTTGAACTGTAAGGTTGAAAGTTCAAACTCACCATCAGCTCCTCAGAAACCCTATATAAATAAGGTCACTGTGAGTCTGACTAGACTAGACAACACTTAACAACAGCAACAACAAACAGTGTTCCTTATGCTGATCCAGTTCCTGATCTGTCATCCTGCCTGTGACAGTGATGAACTGACCAGCTGCCAGTCATGGCCTGGTAATGGTTTCTTATGTTGTCCATACTTTATAAGCAGTCTGGTCCCTGTGAAGCCCTTACACACCTTTATCACTTGATGCTGAAAGCCTCCCTCATCTGGATAATTTGTCTTAATCTTGTCATTGTCCTGTTTAAAAGTTAATAGAGGGGTCTCTATAAAATACGAGTCCTGGTGTAGGCTAATGCATCAGATTGCAAAGTCATTTGAACTGCAAGGTTGGTGGTTCAAGCTCACCAGCTGCTCCTTAGAAACCCTATACAGGGTTGCTATTGGTCTGAATCGACTCAATGGCTCTTAACAACAACAACATGAAATATGTTTTTATTTTTATGACCTCAAGGTCAGCGATTCAGATTCACCAGCTCTTCTTTGGAACCCCTATACAGGGCTGCTATACAAGGTACTCAATGACACTTAACAACAACATAAACTATATTTGCATTTGGGGTCTTTTTTTCCCCCTAAAACAAAAGACCTCTATGTTTTAAGGGGTCATTAAGACTTATGATGGGAAAGTGGTGGCTCAACAGGTAAGCACTGAACTGTGAATCCAGATGAGGGAGGCTTTCAGCATCAAGTGAGCCTACCAGCCACTCTGCAGGAGAAAGATGAGACTTTCTGCTTCTATGAAGATTTACAGCCTCGGAAACCCTGAACTGGATCACTATGGGTCAGAACCGACTGGAGGACATTTAACAATGACAACAACAACACAATAAAAGATTCTTGTTGTTGTTAGTGCCATTAAGTGAAGTAACAACAAGTTAAGTGATGTTGAGTAAGTTCCGACTCATAGTGACCCTGTATAGGGTTTGTGAGGAGTGCTGGTGGTTTTGAACTACCAACCTTGCAGTTTGAAATCCAGTGCTTACTTTATAGTGGCACACTGTTAGGCAGGTATAGTATCACGTTCTGTATAGTCTGTCTCAGCATAAACAAGCCCACCTAAGCTATAAGGAAGTCCAGAGAAAAGGGCTGGGTGAGTGGGAAACTGTTGTAAGGGAAGAAGAAGGTAGTTAATTATAAGATAAAACCTAAAAACCAAGACTCAAGGAAATCATAGTTAGACAGATTCCCCAGATCTCAGCAGAAAATTAGACCAGCCTCAGCAATAAGGAGACCCTAATAAGGGCTTAAGGAGCTCTGGTAGCATAGTGGTTACGAATCAGGCTGAGAACCTTAAGGTCGGCAGTTCGAAACTACCAGCCGCGCCGCGGGAGAAAGATGAAGCATTCTACTCCCGTAAAGATTTACACCCTCGGAAACCCTGTACAGGGTCGCTATGGGTCACTCAACGGCACATAACAACAACAACAACAATAGGGGCTTAAAAAATAAGAAAGGAAAAGAGCTGCAACGAAGGGAGAGAAACTTAGTCACCTATGAGACAGGGAAACAAGACTCAGAATAAGCTTATTTAGATAAATTCCCCAAATTAGCTACTCAGACACTTGAACCAAAAGTACAGCTCAAGCCCCTGGCAGAAAGACATACATAAATGAACCTCTAAATTGTACTTGGGGTTCCTCCTCTTCATTTGTGAGGTGGAAAACCCTTCTTCTCTCTCTGTAAGACCTTCTATGCTTAATAAATTCCACCTATCCTTTACCTGAAGGAGCTCTGGTAGCGTAGTGGTTACGAATCGGGCTGTGAACCTCAAGGTCAGCAGTTCGAAACTACCAGCGGTTCCGCGGGAGAAAGATGAGGCGCTATGAGTCGGAACCGACTCCACGGCACTCAACAACAACAACAACAACAATCCTTTACCTGATGAAGCCTCATCTCTCAAATCTCATTTTTGTGGGCTAAGTGTGTTACATCTTCCAGTTCTTTGGTAGGACAATAACACTGTTCCAGGGACAACAATTCAACATGACAACACCAGGACCCCTTTCCTGTGTTTAGTTTAATCTAACGATTCTCTATGACTACTGCCACTTATTCCATTGACATTATCATCTCAGGGGCCCTTGAGACAAAGATGGAATCATTTATATTGCTCCAAATTCAAATGGCAAAATACCTAAAGTGGCTTCAAGTTCTAGGATTTTTCCAGATGAGTATGTGAGAGCATACATCATAATAGCTCATTGAAAATCAGAATGCAAATGGCCCCAGTAAATATTTAGCAACAGAGGATTTTCTGAACTGTTTATTAAGTGCAATCCAAAATCTAAAGCAGCTGAGACAGGTGCTAATTTCATTCCTGTTATTAGTAATTAGTGGTGAAATTAAATGGTATTTGTAAGTAGCACTGAAGCATTTACTATACTAAATAGGGCTTAAATACAAGAGGGCATTAAAATTTACCTTTTAAGCATAATAGACTTGGGCAAACAGGTATTTTTAAATAATCAACATTTCTGAAAGCACAAGCCAAGTTTAAATGGTAAAATTGGCCCATTTGTTGTAGACCCAGAGATGATCTTCTACCCAACTGCTGGATATAAATAGCACATTTATGGGTGTGTGTGTGTGTGTGTGTATGTGAGTTAGTATGCGGACTGTGCCAATAACCAGATGGTTGATGACTATGCTGTTTACTAAACAACAAGGATCAAAAATTCCCATCAGTATTTGCCATGACAGAATTATTTTTTACACTTCTGTATTCATAAAAATTGCTGTTATTTTAATTTGGTCGACAGATGCCAAGTTAATGACTATTCTATCTTATAGTATTATGAGGACATAGGATCTATTTACAAAGTATGTGTTATGATCTATTTATTTCTCTGTTTGATTTTGCTTGTTTCCAATCATGAAAAGAGTCATTCTTAACTGTGCTCCTACCCTAATCCGGATCAAACCCATGGCTTTGTATTCATTAGCAACAAACCAGCAGAACAAAATGCATTAAGAATGCCACACATAATGTATATATTATATATAGAGAGATAGCCCTGCTGGCATAGTGGTAAGGTATAGGCTCTTAGTCATAAGACTGGTGGATCAAACCCATCAGCCACTCCTCGAAAACCCTGTACAGGTTCGCTATGAGTTGGAATCGACTTGATGCCATTTAGCAATAACAACAAATGTGGAAAACCCAGATTTGATTCCCGGCCAATTCCTTTCTTATGAAGCCATCATCCACCTGTCAATGAAGGCTTGTGTATTGTTAGAAAGCTGAACCGATTCCATGGAGCTTCCAGACTAAGACGGGCTAGTAAGACAATGTGCTGATCTACTTTTGAAACTCAGTCAACGAAAACTCATGGCTTATAGCTGTCCAATCTGCTACCAACCATGGGGATGTGGCAGGATTTGGCAGCGTTCCTTTCCCTTGTACATGGGGTCCCCAAGAGTTGGAGTCACAGTCCATGGCAGCAAACAATGACAAATGAACACAGAAAGTGGCAGCAGCTTTACCAAGTAGCCAACAGACTTGAGCTTCTATGCCCTAATTGTCACAGGGAACTGCCAAGACCCAGGGAGGAACTCTAACAAGGGATTCACCTAGTCATTCACCTCTGTGCCATTTGAGCATGAGTTTACCACAGATGGTTGAGATTGCTGGTTCTATTGTGCCTTTCCACCGTTCTTGTTCTATGGTGTTGGAGAGGTTATGTGTTTTGGTAATCCATGTAAGGAGATATTGAGTTGATGATACGTTGAATTTGCTTGTTAGGGAATATACATATTTATGCGCTTTGCAATAGTTTCCTTGTACAAGTTAAGTCACGTCAAAGCAGCCCAGGTTAGGAACATTTTAGGACTACTATTGCTGCCAGTATGAGACGTGAAGCTGTGGGGGACCATTGGTACTCAGTACAAAAAAGATGTGTGTCATTGAGAATAAACAGAGTTTAAAATGTATGAAGCAAGAAACTAGTCTGAGGAAAACTATAAATCACCCTGATGTGGTGCTGTAGGATAAGCACTGGACTGCATGGTTGGTTTAAACTGCAAGGTCAGAGGCTCAAATTCACCAGCTGCTCCTTGGAAAACCTATAGAGGATCACTATGAGTCAAAACCAACTGAATGGTACTTCACAATAACAGTGATTGGATTTTAATGAGAGCATTTTGTTGGTATTCATACTTAGTCAAAAACGGATATCAGAAAAGGGACTATATGGTCCTACATGATTATAAACATGCCATTCTCCCTTAGGGGGAAAAATCCCTTTTTTGGGTAAGACTGAAAAGACATAGATTTGATCAGTATCTGTGTTGTAAGGCACAAGCCTATACAGAAATTTAAACAGAAACCTTGGCTGGGTGTTTATAAGCATTACATGCTTATGTCTCCTGTTGTATCTTGTCCTGACACAGAAAAGGAATCAAACCATGTTAGGGAAAATACAATGTATTTTCTATTTTTTTTTGTTCTATAGAGAATGATATCCCAAGATTGTTGTCATGTGAAGAGGCATGAAGGAAGAAAAATGTATGGCATTATACCAAGGAAAATGTAAGGTTATTTTTCTGGGTCTTGACCTATGTGTTGCATTTGTCAGTCTTCTAAAATACTCAGTTTCTTGTGACTTTTCTCATTTTTACTCAATATTCACTACCAAATATAATTTTATATTCTTAAAGAAATTCTCCCAAATGATATCAACTTCAGTTGCTACAAAGCCTGGATTTGGTCCTCAGTCTCAAATAAAACAAAAGACAAAGAAGGTCCGTGAGGCAACCTTGGAGCTACCTAACAGTGATGCTGGGGCTGTGCCCGCCAGCCAGTTCTGACTCACAGAGACCCTGCAGAGGGTTTCTGAGGCTGTAAGTCTTTATGGGAGCAGAAAGCTTCATCCGTCTCCCACTAGATAGCAGAATGGTTCATAAAATACAGAATATCACCCATGAATAATGAGCTCCTTTAATAATCATCTACATGGAACCAGATGATTAAAATTACTTGAGGAGAAAGTTGAAAAGGTAAGAAATGCTTTTAAAAAAGTATGAGAAGGTAACTTTCCTGTGGTTCTTGTGGCTGGTAAGTGTCATTCTTGTGGCTGGTAAGTGTCATTGAGTCAGTTCTGACTCACAGCCACCTGGTCTATGGTTTCCTAGGAGCAGTTGATGAGTTTGGATGGCCAATTTTGAGATTTAAACTGACCTTGAGATCTAACCTGACCTTGAGGTCAAGTGCTTATCCTATAGCGCCACACCAGGACTTTGTTCTGGAAATGATACAACCCGAATAGAGTGAATAGAAATGGTAACATACTGTGAACATGTAGCCAATGTCACTGGACAATTTGTATAGAAACTGTTAAGTGGAAATTTAACTTGCTGCCTAAGCTTTCACCTTAAATACAATAGACGATTATTTAAAACAATAACAACACACAAATCTAGGATATCTGATGACCGTTTTAAAGAAAAACTTGCTGGCTGACTGCCTGACTGGTTCAGACTCATACTGAGCCTGTATGGCGTTTCTGAGGCTGTAAATCTTCACAGGAGCAGGAAACCTCATCTTTCTCCCATAGAGCAGCTGGTGGACTCAAACAGTTGACCATTGACTGACCAACTATGCCATCAAGGCTCATTATAAACTTGCTGTGTTATTGTTAAGTGCCGTTGAGTCGATTCCGACCCATGTATAGGGTTTCCAAGGTGCAGCTGGTCAGCTTGAACCACTGACCTTGCAGTTCCAACAACTTTGCAGTCTGACGCATTAGCCCACAGTGCCACACCAGGATTCCATAAACTTGCTACTACGCTGTAATTCAGTGGTGTGAGATTTTGCAAAGAAAATTACAAGTAAGTAGTACGGTTTTTAGGTAGAATACTATAAAAGACTCTAGGTTTCCAGAGAAGACAGTTCAGTTTTAGATATATTATGTCTATGACATCAATGAAACATCGTGGAAAATTCCAGGAGGAATTTGATTTGATATTTTTGAAGCTCATGAGAGAATTGAAAAGTCACATTGATTTGAAGGAAATAGGACATAGGTACTAATTCAAGCTTCATGAACCAATATACAGTTAGAAGAGATAAACAGAGAGGATGAAACAGGTGAGTGTCAGGTATGAAGATTAGAATAAGGAGTCCAAAATATATTCAAGGGGCCGGTATGTGTATATGGTTGTTGTTGTTATGTGCTGTGGAGTCGGTTCCAAATCTTTACCAGAGCAGAAAGCCTCATCTTTCTCCCGCAGAACAGCTGGTAGTTTGAAACTGCTGACCCTGAGGTTCGCAGACTGATTGGTAACCACTGCCCTACCAGTATGTCATGGAGTAGGTTTGACTCATAGCGATCCTCTACAGGGTCTCTGAGGTTATAAACCTTTACGGGAGAAAAAAGCCTCATCTTTCTCCAGCGGGACAGCTGGTAGTTTATCCTACAGCATCACACCTGGACTCCTTAGTAAAATTAGTCAACCACAAAAGGGCAGATATTGTATGAGACATGGCACTGTGGATTAATGCGCTGGACTGCAAAGTCATTTGAACCTCAAGGTTGGCAGTTCAAGCTCCCAAATCACTCCTAGGAAACCCTATACAAGGTCACTATGGGTCGGAACCGACTCTATGGCTCTTAACAAAAAGAACAACACTGGTTTAAAAAGTTAAAATATTTTCTTGCTAAATGAAACATTCTATGATGGTTACAGAGGGTGGGGTGTGGTGGGGCTAGGGGAGGTGGGAGAGAATTATTCATGAGCTAGAAGGTCGAGTCCTGGTGTGGTGCTTTAGGATAAGCACTTGACCTCAAGGTTGGCTTGAACAGCAAGGTTGGCAGTTCAAACTCACCCGTCGCTCATCGGAAACTGTATACGGGTTCACTATGGGTCTGAATCAAAGGCAATTAACAGCAACAAAAACAGAAGGTAGACAGACATATGTTAATATGGGTGATAGGGCAGGCTAAATAGAACAAGAGGGAGGTTGGCAGAGGAAAGATGAGGTAGCAGGAGACACAGAAAGGAGTGCATGCATTAGAAATAGAAGTACTATTAACTGATGGAACATGGTGGGGATTGCAATCATTCTAATAAAACAAATATATGATTTGCTGAATGTAAAACTGATGATCTGCTCTGTAACTCTTCACTCAATTCGATGAAAGTTAAAAAAAGAAAAAAGAAACCAAATACATATTGCATTAGTATAATCTACCACATAAGACCTCTTTAAAATGCAAAAGAAGAAGAAATGGATACTTTCATCTCATCAAGTTTGAAAGGAGAGAATAATGGGACTGGATAATGGTGAAAGGGGGAAGTGGAAGTAATTTAAAAGGATTAATATATGAACGTACTCATTTTCTTTATGAAAATAAGAGAATCAGGTGTCATAAAATTTGAGAATGTCAAAAGCGATTCTGAAATTATAAATTCTAGTGGAGCAAATTATTATTGCTATGTACTCCCATATCATATTGCAGTCTGGATGCAGAAATGAAAAGGGGGGGGGGGCGTGCGACCTAAATGGAGAGGAGTCATTAAAAACTATCCAAGATGTTGGTTGCTGAGAGGACAAGTGAAATTTCTGATTTGGGAGTAGACTCAGCAAAGATGGGAGTAAATCCAGGAAGAAGCCTTGGAAATAAAGAGATAAGCAGAGATTAGAGCAATGTTTCTTAAGGTTTTTGCCAAACAAATCTTAAGAGAGAATAAGAAAAATCTTTTGTAATAAAACAAGGTTGAGCAGTTCTCAAGTCCTCATCCTAAGAATTCATAACGCATAAGATCTTAATAAAAATTACAGGGATTATTAGAAGCATTTCATATGGTGCATCTCACTTAGAGTTTTTTTTTTAAAGTCATCTGACTATAAAACACTCTTCACCATATGGATTCCTATAATACAAATACATAAGATGCATTTCAGATGTAAATAGGTAGGGGTTGCAATTAGTTTGAAGAGTTTATTAAATGCTCATATACTACATGGAGGGATAAACTTTGTACTGAGAGGTGAATTTTAAAATTAAGTGTTTTCTATAAAAATGCCATCATAGAATAAACTCTTTAAATGAGTTAGTCAAATAGAGTGGAAATGAGACCACCAGAATATGAAAGTCTTGAGTATAGGATGAGCAATTAAGAAAAACATAGAATCTGTCCATGATATTTTGGTGGCATCTTTGTAGAAATAATCATTGAAAGATCAGTACCAAAAATCTCCAAGGATCAAGGCAACTAC
This sequence comes from Chrysochloris asiatica, assembly GCF_000296735.1. Classification (NCBI taxonomy): domain Eukaryota; kingdom Metazoa; phylum Chordata; class Mammalia; order Afrosoricida; family Chrysochloridae; genus Chrysochloris; species Chrysochloris asiatica. Next base: position 16,191,555 of record NW_006408574.1, read on the forward strand.
CTGGAAAACAGTACCTAAGTGTTTTGAAAGAATGATAAATTAAATTTCATAGGCTTTAGACAAGTTCAACCCAGGGTAAGTGTAGTCAGTTCAATTTTCCATGAACACTAATGGAGTACCAAGACCTATCAAATTGTTTCTGAGGTCAAAGTTCACAGGAAAATAAGCTGCTCTATTTGAGGAGTAGGGTGGGTGGGGGAATCACTATGGAAAAGCCAAGGATCCCTAGTGGCACAGTGGTGAAATGTTTGGCTACTAACTGAAATATAGAAAGTTCAAACCCACCAGTGGCTCATTGAGGGGAAGATGTCACACTCTGTTCCCATAGATTTCAGATTTTGACTTGAAAATCTTATGGATTCGTCCCACTCTATAGCAACCAGTTGTTGTTGTTGTTGTTATAGAGGAAGGACAGGCTTTAGGTAAAATAAACAGTCTGCAAAAAGTTCATGGGGGGAATATAGTGTTCCAATATACATATGAGGAAGATTTTAAGAGAGTCTGGGACCTGAATAAAAGATCAAAGTAGGAAATAAAGGGAAGTACTCTAAGGGGCTCTGGTAGCAAAGGATCTCTGGCAGCGTAGTGGTTACGAATCGGGCTGTGAACCTTAAGGCCAGCAGTTCGAAACTACCAGCTGTTTCACGGGAGAAAGATGAGACGTTCTGCTCCTGTAAACATTTACAGCCTCAGAAACCCTGTACAGGGTCGCTGTGAGTTGGAACCGACTCCACAGCACACAACAACAACACTCAAAGGCAGCAGAGTCTGTGAGACACCCCCACCCCTATCCCCTGGAGGAAGGACAGAGAAAAAGGACAGAGATTGAAAGTGATTTGGAGTCAAATAGAAACCTATTGTATTCACCAATTTCCATTCTCCTTTGTTCTTCTCTAGGGACCAGACACTTGACATTATTCAAAAATTAACACCAAGAAAAACATAACTAAATAAACTAATTCCCAAAAAGATTTGTCTCATAGTAAACAGATCAAAATTTCCATAGTAAAATGCATTTTGAAAATGTTACGTACCACATCTCTTTCAGATTATTGTAATGCCTACTTGTTTAATAAAATGTCTAAGATATCTGTCAGTTGAGAGACAATCCCTGACTTTTGTTGTATAAGATTTATTTCCATTTGGGAAGAAGATACTACATTGACTCTGAATTGCAGGGTCCTTGCAGGAAAATGGTAATAGCAAAAGTCCAGTTGATTAAATGCTTTTAAAGAACTCCTTCAAATGATTTTAAATGATGAATTGTGGATCTACAAGTAGAGAATGAACAATCTAAAGTTGGATGAATGAATAAATGAAAGAATACTGTAGCCCAAGAGGGCTTAGAAGACAGAAACTACTTGTTTTAGCTTGGTAGTCCAGTCTAGTATATAGTAGATAATAAGTATATTTTGATTGGTTGAATGTTACTTCATTGATATTGTATGTTCTTGTTCATTACTGTTGAGTCAGTTCTGACCCACAGTGACCCTGTGTAGGGTTCCTGAGGTGTGGTTGGTGATCTTGAACTGCCAACCTTACAGTTCAAATAGACTTTACAGTCCGGTGCATTAACCCACAGCACCACACCAGATGTTTAATTGTACCTTGTCTGGCTCATGAAATATTGCAAGAGCTATCATCAAATATCATGCCCAATATTTAACTGTCAATAAGTATGCTGGTCCACATTTCTCTAACTGATAACTATACATCTACTAACCAATTTAGAGCTTGCAGAGCAACAGTCTCTCACAAACTTAATGAAAATTTCTTAAGGGATATGCAACACAAGCACTTATATTTCTAATGCAAAGAGATCAATGATTAGTAGAGCTTTTTGACAACTGCTCAAGCATTAATCTCTTTGGTTCTATATTAAGAATTCAGAATGCATTTAAATAAGAAAGAGGTGAGGAATGAAAGAGGAGCCACTTGACTGAATGTTTTTTCTTTTGCATTTGAGAAGAAATAAAGAATCAGACACATATAAAACTCATCTTCCATCAAGAGTAAATATTAGGCGTTTCCACCTTCTAACAACTTTGAATTTTAGAGAGCTTTTCAGTGAAAAATATAAATGGGATTTTATTTTTATTTTTTTATGGTGAGTTCCCAGAATACATTCATAGAGAAAGGGAAATGCTTTCATACACAGAAATCTTCGCTAATGAAGTAAGCCGACACTCATTTCTCTATACTGCACCAGGTTTAAGCATGCTAAAGAAGATTAAAAAATAAATAAATTAAAAAAAAAGTCATCTCCTTAAATACAAAGAATAAAAATGTATTATACCTAACTTCTAGGCGATTTTTCCTTTGTCAATGGGAAACTTTCTGTAGCCAGTTCTGAGTTTAAATTGCATGCTAATTTCACTGAGGTTGTTAATTTTAAACAATCGACAGAAAGGCCAGTTTTGGCCTTGAAGAGTGAGGCAACAACATTTTTGTTGGGTTAACAAAAGTCATTTCATTTGGGATTCTAAGGATCCAGTGCTACTTTATTAAACTGGTTGTTCTAAAATCATTTTAAGTTCACAAGGTAACAATCTGTCTCTTGGGTTAGACATTTCAATTTACTGTTTGTAAACTCAAGAAGAAGGAAACCAATTAACTGCCTTTTAGAAAATTAGCCATGTCACTGCATGAGTAGTTCAAAGGCCTTCTATGCTCCAGAAGGAGTTCTGGTGCGGCACCATGGGATAATTCACTGGATCTCAAAGCTGGTTTGAACTGCAAGTTCAGCAATTCAAACTCACCAGCTGCTCCTCAAAAATGCTATACAGGGTCGCTGTGAGTCAGAAACGACTCGAAGTCATTTAACTAAAACAGCATATTCCAGAAGGAATCCTGGTGTGGTACTGTAGGATAAGCACTGGACTCCTAACATGGTTGGTGGCTGAAATATACTAGCCACTCCTTGGGAATTCTATGTAGAGTTGTTATAAGTCGGAACCTACTCACGGGAATTTAACAACAACATGTCCCCAAACGATGTGCTTTAAGCCATTTCCATTATAAGAAATTTTAGCATAAAAGTCAAGCAAACAGCATACACAATCGAAGAGCAAAGTCATAAGAAGTAGAAGTTCTTTTCCTGCTTACACCAATATAGGCCACCTGGAAATTTTTCAGTACAAAGGTCTAGAACAATAAGTTGATAAGAATCAAGAAAAGGAGTCAGTTTTATCTTATATGTTCCCAATTTAATTTATTTAACACTAATACCCTGTGGCTTTTTGGGATAAACACTGAACTGCTAACCACAAGCCTAGTGGTTCAAAACCACCAATTGCTCTTTGGGAGAAAGATGAGGCTTTCTGCCCCAGCAGATTACAACCTTGGAAAACCTATACAAGGTCACTGTGCGTTGGAACCTACTCGACGGTACTTAACAACAACAAAGAGTTTAAACCATTCAGAGGATATTGAATGATTTACAATCAATGAAAGGTGTGCACCAGGATTAGACCCTTTCACCATATTTATTCAATTTGCATCCTGAGCAAATAGTCTGAAAAACTCAATTATATAAAGGAGAATATGACATCAGGATTGGAGCAAGCCTCATTGGCAACCTGAGATATGCAGATGACACAACCTTGCCTGCTAGAAGAGAAGAGGATTTAAAATACTTACTGATGGAGATTAAAGACTACTATGGATTTAATTTCAATGTAAAGAAAACAAAACCCCTCACAACTAGAAAAATAAATAACAACTTAGAAAACAAAAAAAGATTGAACATGTCAAAGACTATTTTGTGTGGATCCACATCAACACTTATGGAAGTAGCAATCAAGAAATCAAACACTATATGGTATTAGGCAAATCTGCTGCAAAAGCCTTCTTTAAAATGTAAAAGAGATGAGATGTCAGTTTGGGGACTGAGGTGCACCTGACTTAAGTGTTGGTATTTTCAATTGTCTCATCTGCATGTGAAACTAGGAAAATGGATAAGAAAGACCATGGAAGAATTCATACATTTGAGTTACGGTGTTGAAGAACAATATTGAAAGTACCACAGACTGCCAGATGAACTAACAAATTGTGTTGGAAGAAGCACAGCCAGAGTGCTCCTTAGAAGTGAGAATGGCAAAACATTGTTTCTCTTTCTTTGGGCATGTTTCAGGAGGGATCAGCCCGCAGAAGGACATCAAGCTTTACAAAGTGGTAGGTCAGCCAAAAAAAGAGGAAGGCCTCAAACCAGATGTCTTGACAATGTGGCAGCAACAATGGACTCAAACTTAACGATTGTGAGGATGGCATAAGGTACGGTAGGGTTGCTATGCAGTGGAACCAATTTAAAGGCACCTAACAACAACGGCGTAGTGGTTACGAGTCGGGCTGCTAATCTCACAATCAGCAGTTCGAAGCTACCAGCTGCTCCACAGGAGAAAGATGAGGCTTTCTGCTCCTGTAAAGATTTACAGCCTCGGAAACCCTGTACAGGGTGGTACAGGGTCGCTATGGATCGGAACCGACTCCACGGCACATAACAACAACCACAGCAGCAGCTTAATTGGAATCCAGGATTATCAAGAAAACAGTGACGGTTGTGGTTTGATGATCAGTTCAATTAAATTCCATTGTATTATATTTCTATTTGTTTATTAGAATGATTTTTTAAAATTTAAAGAATATAAAGTTCTTAGCTCACTGTCCTAAATGGCAAAGTTCCAGCATGATTTCATTAGTGGTGGTGGTGGTGTGCCGTTAAGTCAGTTCTAACTCATAGCAACCCTCAAAGGTTTTCTGAGATTGTAAATCTTTACTGGAGCAGAAAGTTTCATCTTTATCCCGCAGAGCTACTGGTAGATTCAAACTGCTGACCTTGCAGTTAGCAGCTCAACTGATAACCCACTATACTACCAGAGCTCCTCTTCATAAGTAATTGTTGTTGTTGTTGTTATGTGCCGTGGAGTCGGAACCGACTCATAGCGACCCTGTACAGGGTTTCCGAGGGTGTAAATCTTTACGGGAGTAGAAAGCCTCATCTTTCTCCCGCGGAGCAGCTGGTAGTTTCGAACTGCTGACCTTGCGGTTCACAGCCCAAGTCGTAACCACTACGCTACCAGAGCTCCTTTCATAAGTAATAGTAGTCCTTATTATAACTTATTAATGAAGAATCCGACTAGTAACTTGTTAGAAAGCAGGAATGGTAGAGTAGAAGTAAAGTTTAACCTTTAGTAGGCCTGAGTGCATAGATTTTGTTCTTAGAACAATACTGAACCAGCTAATTCAAGTGGAAATCAAATTACATGCTAAAAAATATATTATTTTTGTAAAGAAAGAATTTCAGATTAATTTTCACACATTAAAAATTTAATTTGAATATTTAAGTCCTATTCATCTGTTATAACTCAGGGTTTTACGTATGGAGACTTCTTAAAGTACACTTTCCTGCATTCATTATTTGTGCTAGAAAAGCCATTCTTCAGTGAAAACTAGATACTAACTTTTTCAGCTTAAAAAGCAATTTGGTTAAAATGGTACCTAATTACTCTATTCACAAAGGAAGGATGACCTTTCAAAAGCATGTTTATCAGCTTCTTGTTCATGAACATTAATGTTTCCCTTGAACTAAGAACATTAATGCTTTTTTATTGAATGAAAAATGGTTCATAGGAACATCAACATTAACTGACTTCTGTAAAGGAAAATAAGGAAGAAGGAGAAGAAAGGACACAATTTAGGAGGTAAATGTACAACAAACAAACACAAAAGGAGACAAATTAATCCATGCAATAAATAGTAGAGTAATTCCCACAGAAGTAGTTTGTAAAGGGAATTATGATCATTACCCTCACAAAAGTTGTAGTACAAAGCCATTAGTAATACATTGTCACTAGGGAAAAATAATATGAGATGAGGTAAACTAAACATGCACTAGAATAATAGGGTATATGGCTTTTATTTGAAGAGTATTTATTGTCAGCTGTTGTCCAGTAAGTTCCTAACTTGTGACAATCATACACACAACAGATCATGACTCTCCCTGACCCTGTACAATCCCCGTGATTGGTTTGGCATTGGACTGTTGTTACTGATTGGTAGTGTTTCACTAGCTGATTTTCAAAATTGACCACAGCCCCTTGTTCTGTCTGGAAGCTCTGTTAAAACGTGTTTAGCATCATAGAAACACGCAAGTCTTTGGTGACAGAAGGGTGGTGATTACATGAAGTTCATAGGACAGGAATTGACCTGAGACAGCATTTACCCCAAAGTAAAATTCAGAAGGCAGGAAAGTTGGGAGAATGGAAATGGGGGGCCTAGCACATAAATGAGGATAGAGCTAACATATTGAGGTGATTGTAATCTATGTCAGAAAAGAATCTATGTATAGATTGTTGAATAGGAAACTAATTTGCTATGTAAACTTTCATTGAAACCACAATGAACTATTAGAAAAATAGTAACTGAACCTGAGTCTCCCAAGAGAAAATAAGAATTTACCATTGGACCATCAATACGCTTACAAAAGTTTATATAGATTTAGGGCAATCTGACAACAACCGCTTGGGGAATCTTGTGTCAGGCACATAGTCACTTACCCAGCGCACACTGCCTGTTGCTCTAATTCTTACTAACAAATCCCCACTTTGATTGAAATAAGGATGGGAATCCACTAATTTCAGGGAACAGGAGGGCAGGAGACTCAGATAGAGTTGATCATGTATAAAGAGAAGTCATTTAGGAAGTTTTGGGATAGATCCTTGACACATGGCAAGAGCAGTATGAGACAACAGGTTCTTTCTGTCCTAGTGCCTCTTGTTGAAACAACTCTGGCAATGATAGAGCTTCACACATCTACGCTTCATCAGAAAATAAGAACCCCTGTTTGTTTCAGCCACTTTCAACAACTTTTCTGTTTCCTACATCTGAAATGTTCATAAGAATTATAAATTTCACAACTGCAATGAATTGCAGGTATTAAACAAATTCTCACCCTTAGCAATCCTACAGGACATGTAGAACTGCCCCTTAGGGTTTCTGAGATGATAAATCAGCCTCATCTTTCTCCCAAAGAATGGCTAGTGACTTTGAACTGCTGAACTTGTGGCTAGCAGCCACCAGAGATTCATTATAGACAATGTTGTTGTTGTTGTTAAGTGCTGCCAAGCCGATTCCGACACACAGCAACCCTGTATAGGGTTTCCGAGGAGTAGCTGGTAAGCCTGAACCACCAACCTTGCAGTTCAAATGGCTTTGCAGTCCAGCGTATTAACGCACAGCGCCACACCAGGACTCCATTATAGACAACAGAGATTAAAAATGATTGATTTTACAATGGTTTGTGAAGAATAAAAATGATAAATGAAAAACTGTATAAATCTTGCCAGTGTTTTTTGGAGGAGAAACATAAGTAGAATCCATAAGAACATAACATCTGTTCAATTTTGGAAGTAGTTTATTGCTTGCAAGGCGAGACGGTTTTGTGGGGGGAAGGGAGAATAAAGCTACCTCTGATGTTCAGAATGTGTCTGACCTGTAAGCATGTCATGTCATTATCAAGAGCAGAAAATCGAAGACGAAGGTGGTGGCTCTGAGGTTGGATATAAGTTTGAAGCTGCAGTAAACATATTCGACGGCAGGAATTTAAAAAATGTAAATCAAATATCTTATATTACGCGATGATTAAGTAGCATGCCAGTCAGTTTCTATGTATTTGATTTTCTTTTCCTTGCTGCTGGGTTCTAGTCATGTAGCTGTGATCAGAAAAGGTGAGATGCAGTATTACAAATGGTTTTAGAATATGCTGAGGCATGTGGTCCATTTGGGAAAATGAGCCATATGTACTGGGTAAGACTGTGTGCTGGGGTGCAGCTGGATGGAGTATTGCATACATATATATGACTATGGGATCGACGTGGCTGATTGTGCCATTTACATCTTCTGTATCTTTGTTGCATTTCTTTTTAGTTGCCATAGTTGAAAGTGATGGATCAAAGCCTCCTACTACTAATGTGGACTCCTGGTGTGGTGATCTAGGATAAGCACTGGACTGCTAACTACAATGTAAACAGTCAAACACACCAGCTCCTCCTCTGAAATCTTACACAGGCTTGCTGTGAATCAGAATTGACTTGATGGCAATTAACACTAGCAACAAAAATATTCATGTAGAACTATTTCTATTCTAATTTTGTTAGTTTATTTATGCATCTTGGAGCTCTTTCATTGGATCTGTAAATACGGTTATATAATACTTACGTATTGCTGCCTTAATCATGATCTATTGCCTTTTCCTTTCTATGATGGAGTTGTATTTAACATTTGTTTTCTCAGACATCAATATTGCCACCCCTTCTCTTTATTGGGAAATGTTTGATTGATACATTTATTTTAACAATCTGATTTTTTTTAGCTTATATATGTCTTTGTATCTAGGGTGTGCTTCTTTGTAGGCAAAATACTAATGAACCTTTTTTTTTTTTTCTAATTTATTCTGTCACTGTCCCCTGATTTGTGCCTTTAAGCCATTTACATTTAGTGAAATAGGTAATAAGTGTTACTTTGATATTGACATTTTATTATGCTTTGTGTGTGTGGTGTTGACAACTTCTGTGTTCTATTGAATTCTCTGCAACCCTGGTCTGGTGCCATAGGATCAGCACTGGATCTCAAGTGTTGATGATGGATCCAAGCAAAATGAAGTCTTTGGCAACTTCACTGTTTTCCCCATTTATTATGATGTTATTTATTGCTCCACTGGTGAGAATTTTGTTTTCTTTATATTGGGGTGCAACCCAAACCAAAGACTCTAGTCTTTGATCTTCATCAGTAAGTACTTAAAGTCCTCTTTGCTTTCAGCAATCAAGGTTGTATCATCTGCATATCTTGGGTTTTCAATGAGCCTTCCTTCAATCTTGAAGCCACATCCTTCTTTATATAATCCAACTTCTCGGATAATTTGATCAGCAGACTGAATAAATATGGTGAAAGAATACAACCCTGGTGAACACGTTTCCTCATTTTAAGCCATTCAGTATACCCTTGTTCAGTTTGAACAACTGCGTCTTGATCTATGTGCAGGTTCCTTATGAGCACAATTAAGTGTTCTGTAATCCTCATCCTCTGCAATGTTATCCATAGCTTGTCATGATCCATACACACAATGTTATCCATAGCTTATCATGATCCACACAGTAGAAAGCCTTTGTACAGTCAACATAGCACAGACCAACATCTTACTGATGTTCTCTGCTTTTAATCAAAATCCATCTGATGTCATCTATGAAATCCCTCATTCCACAGCTTTGTCTGAATCCTCTGGCAGTTCCCTATCAATGCCTTGTTACAGCCATTTAAAAATTATTTTTAGTAAAATTCTACTTGTATTCCGATGATTTCTGCATTCCATTGGGTCACCTTATTTTTTGGATGGGCGTAAATATGGATCTCTTCCAATCAGTTAGCCAGGTAGCTGTCTTTAAAATTTCTTGGCATAGATGAGTGAGTTCTTCCAGTGCTACATCTGTTTGTTGAATGATTTCAATTTGTATTTCATCAATTTCTGGAACCTCGTTCTTTGCTATTGCGTTTGGTGCACCGTAGTCTTCTTCCTACAATACCATTGGCTCTTGATCATATCCTACCTCCTGCAAGGGTTGAACATTGACCTTCTCTTTTTGGTACAGTGACTACATGCACTCTATCTTCTTTTGATGCTTTCTGAATCATTAAATATTTTTGCCCATAGAAGCCTTCATTATTTCAAGTTGAAGCTTCATTTTTTTTCTTCAGTTCTATCAGCTTGAGACATATTATCAGGATGGACCTGAGAATGATATCATGTTTGGTAATGCAGAGGGTCAGCAAAAAAAGGAGGAGCACCGTCATGAGATGTATTGACACAGTAGCAGCAGCAATGGGCTCAAGTTTGATGATGATTGTGAGGCTGACACAGAACCAGGCAGGGTTTCATTCTGTTGTGCATAATAAAAGTACCTATGGGTCAGAACCGAACAGCACCTAACAGATAATGAAGACAAATTAAGTGTAGTGGAAAGTTACAATCCTGATAAACATCTTTCCTAATTTTACAGTTCAAACAGCTGCCTATTGGTGTGTGTAATGTTATCCACAGTTTATTATGATCAACACAGTTAAATGCCTTTGTATTGTCAATAAAACACAGGTAACAATCTTTCTGATAGTCTCTGCTTTTAGCCAAGATCCACCCGACACCTGTTGCTCCACATCCTCTTCTGAATCTGGCTGGAATTTCTTGCTGTTCCCTGTTGAGGACTGCTACAACCCACTGATTTCCCTTTTGTTAAAATGAGGATAATACTAGCTCTCTTCTCTGTCCTCCAGCATTGTGCATCTTGAAGACTATACATACATGTATCTTAGCATAATAATTCTACTATTGTTACAGCACAATAAATGGTAGCTAACAGAACATGGGAACACTGAATGGTTTAAAATTAAAAAGGTGTGCGACTGGGTTGTATTCTTTAGCCATA
>NW_006408574.1:16202651-16203706 GCF_000296735.1 Chrysochloris asiatica
TAGAGGCCAGGATGGCCAAACTTTGTCTCTCATACTTCAGACAAATTGTCAGGAGGGACTAGTTACTGGAGAAGGATATCATGTTTGGTAAGGTGGAGGGTCAGAGAAAAAGAGGAAGACTCCCAGTGAGATGGATTGGCCAAGCGAAAGCATCTATGGGCTCAAACATGGCAACAATAGTGAGGTTGAGCCAGGATCAGGCAGTGTTTTGTTCTGCTGTGCATAAGGTCATTATGAGTCAGTACTGACTCAATGGCACCTAACAAAAACAACAACAAACATCATCTAAATTTACATATTCTTATGTTTCCTATGTCATTGCTACCTTTTGGAGCACATTTTAATACTAAGAATCTTTTTTTAAAGAACCCTTTCTTGTAGAATCATCATTATAGATTACAAAAAGAAAAAAGAAAGGTTTCTGACCAGCTGGAAGGAATTAAAATTTTATGTTGACTAACAACATGCTTTATGCTAAATAATTATTTTGTTAAAAGTTTAAATCAATAAATTTCAATTTAGAGAACTGGCTATTATAAACACTTATTAATGGATATTGCCATACTTAAACAAGCAAAATTAATCTCTTATTGGAAACATCTTAATACAAATCAACCACTTTGCAAAATTAATAAATAGCATGTTTTACCACAAATGAGCTACCTAATGCATAATAATTAGAAATTACTTTGGATTATTTACATAGATCTCACTCTTTGAAAAATAGGTTTTCCTATAAATGTTTTAAAAGAATGATGTCACCCAAAAATGTGCTGTTAGAAATAGGAAGAAAAATAGAAATAAAAAATACCTCAGTGTACAGAAAACACAAATCTTCACAACTGGATCAATAAACAATAAATGGGGAAAAGACTGAAGTTGTCAAGAATTTATTTGTACCTGGATCCACAACTGATGCCCATGGAAGCAGCAGCCAAGAAAGCAAACAATGTATTACATTAGGCACATCTGATGCAAAAGATCTCGTAAACGTGTGAAAGAGTAAAGATGTCATTTTGAAGACTAAGATTCCCCTGACCTATTTCAATCAGTAC
>NW_006408574.1:16204450-16215544 GCF_000296735.1 Chrysochloris asiatica
TTATCCCTAGGGCAAAATTACCACCATAATTGAAAATTGTAGCAATAGATGGTGAATTGGAAGAGTACCTACAGCAAAAGAGGTAGATCTCTGTTATCGTATGCATGGCATGGTAACTATTACATTAAGATGACTAAAGTTTCACAAGATTTTAATGACAAAAAAGAAAAAAAAAAGTTAAAGTTTGTTTTCTCTTAGTGGGATGATGAATGGGAAATAAGGATCCTTCAGTGACTGATTATTAGTTTACATGAGGAACTGCAGCATTAGAAAACCTAATCAGGAAGCTGTAAATAAGCAAATTACCAGCTGTCAGAAAAATTATCACTATCAAATTAAATGAGCTTCCCCCAGGCAAGCTAACATTGCCTTTGCCTGAAGGCCAGCTTAAAAATGAATCAACAGGGAGAGAAGTCATATAAATAAAATAAAAATTTCAATTAATTCTTGTTGTGTAGCATAACTGGAAAAATAAATCTTAAAACTCATCTAGATCTTGCAAGAACAAAGTAATTATAATGATGGTTCACTACAGTTGGCCAGATTAAGTATTCCTCAGTGCCCTCTGATTCCTTGCCTTTTAGCTTAGTATAAACACGATAGTTGTTGTTAAGTGCAATGGAGTTGATTGGACTCACAGTGACCCTAGATAGGGTTTCAGAGGCTCTAAATCTTTGCGAGAGCAGAAAGCCTGTGTTTCTCCTGCGGAATGACAGGTGGGCTCAAACCCCAAATCTACTGTATTTTCCAGTCCAGTGTTTACCCTATGAAGGCACATGCTTTTCAGGTTAGATAAAAAGTGTGATTTTCAATATGAAAACTGATAGATGAAAGCAACTCTTTTTTTCTGAGTTAGAAGTCCATCACTGTAGTGCTACTTTGGCAAATGACTACATTTTTTTTGTTCAAGGATGTCTTTAGAGGCCAAATCCACAAGGTCTATGTTTCTGCCAAGTTTATGTTGCCTTCTATTTACACAGAGGAAAACAACAACAACAAAAAAACCCTGAAAATAAAATGTTAAAGATATTTTCTTTTGCTTTTCTATTATCTCATTATTGAGAATATTTTAGTCTGTCCCGGGGTGGCACTAGAGATAAGCACTTGACGATAAGGTCACTATGAACTGCAAAACCCACAGTTCAAACTCATCAGTCGCTCCCTGGAAACCCTATACAGGGTCGCTACTGACTTAATGGCACTTAACAATAACATTACCTACGAGGAAGCAAAGTAAGTAGAGTTTCTGTAGAGATTATGGCAAGAAAACCTAAAACTATAAAGGTGTCTAGGTAATAGAATGTCTCCTGCAAGACATCAGTTACTGGATTGTTGTTAAAAAAATCAAAGGTCACACAAATGCAAAGGCAATCATTTGTATCTCAGTGAAACCAGGAGATGTGCATCTGCCATTGTGGAGCTAGTTAACCAGATCTGGGTGTAGGATAATCCATCCTCTTCAGGAATTCTACAGACAGTTGTGATGTAGAAGTAATTTTTTTTTTAATCTACTAAGGAGTCCTGGTGTGGTGATGCAGGATAAGCATAGGACAGAAATGTCTGTCTGAACTGCAAGGTTGGAGGTTCAAACACACCTTGGAAACCCATGGTTACCATCTCCTCCATACATCATCAACCATGTAGGATCAATCTCAGACTTAAAAATTTGTATGAGGTCACTATGAATACAATCCACTGGTGGCGGTGGTAGTGGCCCATGGAGTCGGTTCCAACTCATAGTGACCCTGCCTAGTGTTTCCGAGGCTATAAATCTCTACTAAACAGAAATCCTCATCTTTCTCCCACAGAACAGCTGATAGTTTTGAACTGCTGACCTTGAGGTTATCAGCCTGACTTACCACCTTATTGTGGAGAGCTTATGTATGGTGCATCCAGCACTCCTTTAACCAGGGTTCTAGATAGCACTTATTAACAACAACAAATGGTATCAACAAGGAATTTCTAATTGTTTTCTTTAATTTCTATCTCTAACTCTTGCCATTATTGCTTAAAATTACTTTCTTTTACATTTTCCTTTAAAAGCATTACAAACATCTCCTTACCTATACACTTTGAATCTCTTTGGGTTACTTTTATGCATTTGCATTGAAAAGAGAGAAAATCTAAACTGAAAACACAAGTTTTGTCACTAATGCGATGGATGAGGTGTGGTGCTGCAGATAATCACTTGACTGCTAACCACGAGGTCAGTGGTTCACAACTATTATTGACTGATCCTCATAAACCCTATACAGGGTTGCTGAGTCAGAAGTGACTCCACAGCACCTAAAAACAACAAAAATGCATATCTGACATCTTATGCTGTTCATTTGTAAATATCTTGTTATTTCCTTATCCAAATTTTTAAAATGTGGCTATTTTATTCATTTATAGTTTTACATTAAATCTTTAAAATGTTGCTGTAGATCAATATTAATAACATAGAAAAAGTGGGCCTGATCATTGTCATATGAACTATAACCCTATTTTCGGTAGATATTCATGCCTAATTATGTGACTCTATAGGAAGGAGCTCTGGTAGCGTAGTGGCTACGAATCGGGCTGTGACCCACAAGGCCAGCAGTTCGAAACTACCAGCTGCTCCACTGGAGAAAGATGAGTCATTCTGCTCCCGTAAAGATTTACAGCCTCAGAAACCCTGTACAGGGTCGCTATGAGTTGGAACCGACTCCACAGCACATAACAACAACAACAAATAGGATCGGGCAGTGTTTCTTCTGCTGTGCATAAGGTCGCTATGGGTCAGTCCCAACTCAATGGCACCTTACAACAACAACACATAAGTACTGGACTGCTAACTACAAGGTTGGTAGTTCAAACCCACCAGCCATTCCTTAGAAACCTTGTACAGGGTTGCTATAAGTCAGAATTGACTATAAGTCATTTAACAACATCTTATTTTTACTAGTATCATAATGAGAGTGTGGTGACTCTTTATAAGCACTAAACTTCAAACCACAAGGTCAGAGATTCAAGCCCATCAGTCACTCTTTGTAAGAAATATGAGACTTCCTGCTCCCACAAAGACTCGTGGTCTCAGAAACCCTTTCTAAGGTTGCTATGAGTCAGAATTGACTTAACAGTACTTAACGCGCTGTATTGCAAAGTTGGTTTGAACTGCAAGGTCAGTGGTTCAAGCTCACCAGCTGCTTCTAGGAAACCCTATTCAGGGTCACTATGGGTTGGAACCAACTCAATGGCACTTAACAACAACAATAGCATCATAACATCACCTATATGATGGAAAGATACTTTGTGTTAATTGTACTGAAATATCTTTATGGAAGCTAAACTATGTCTACTGGTGGGTAGGATATGAGATTGTGAGCGGGGTGCATTGAGCCACTCCTTTATAATCTTTGAATTTTGAGAGACTAAAATTAAAACTTGGAACAATATAATATTGAAAGACAATGGTGTGAAGTCTAGTGGTGTAGCCTTCACAATGTAAATTGAATTTTGATGTTGGCTACCACCCCAAGTTACTTTAAGTTCTAGCATTGCTACCAGAACCTGTTCATTAAGTTTATTTTCCTATTTAGATTAATGAAAATTTTGTAACTTTCTGTTGCTTGCAACCAAAGCCACTAGAATAGAAAATGGATTATAAGTATCATACCTGCAAGAAAATATAGATCTGTGATTGGGTAGCTGACGAAGTTAGGGCTGAAGACAGGGAAATGTTATTGGCATTTTAGGGATGAATGTTAGCACTAGAGGAGAACCATCCTATTAATAATTATAGGCTGTGGTGATCTGTAAGAAAATACCTATTGGAGGCAAAATTCCACAGATGTAGTCATTAAGTACTATAAAGTGTAAGAAAAATTCAAGACTAAATGGAGAGGGAGCTGTTTCAAAATGCATTGAATAATTCTCAGCTAGAGAAATACCCAAAGGTATTTTGTCATTTTGCTTAAAGCTTAAAGCTCTTGCAGCTTTAGAATGAGGTAGTCAAAATACAAATACAAAGTTTGATTCTATAATTTATTATTTTCCACCGTCAGTTAACTTGATAGGATAATCAATCCCTGACACATTGATCTGGAAAGAGTTATGGTTGTTGTTGTTAAGCGCCATAGAGTCAGTTCCGACTCATAGCGACTCTCTATAGGCTTTTCAAGGAGTGGCAGGTGAGCCTGAACTGCTGACCTCGCAGTTCAAATTGACCTTGCAATCCAGTGCATTAACCCACAGTGCCACACCAGAACTTATAGACACCAGTAATTGGAAAGGGAATATTCTAAAGTATCTATATTTAATATCTTCCTTACCAGACAAGTACCCTGTCATAAATAATTTCTCTCCTAGTGTTGTTCATTCCCAGATTGAAGATGATATTTTCTGTTTACTGGAGGAGTCAACTATCAAGAGAAATCAAATACTGCACCTGTTTTACCTCTATACTGATTGTCCCCTTCAAGATTTTATCTATGGACAGACTGCCGAACTTTTTTCATTTATATCAGTAAGTAACTAGGGAATTAGTAAGCCATTGGCTTTTGATGTTCCTACACCAAGCAGAGGACACATATTTTTATATCAGGCTAAGTTCATCAATATTGATTAATTTTGCAGAGCTGCTATTTGTAATATCCTAGCCAAGATCTCTGAGAGTTGCAATAGTTTCCTTGGATGGCTGGTAGAAAACATGGTGTATCTATGACTCTCACAAAATGAGATCAATGTATTGAAACTTGCTTAGTAGCCTAATACACAGAATTATTGGTATTATTTATGCAGAGCAAAGGAAACACAGCAACTCTATACGTTAAGCCCTGGACTGTGTGTGAACCACATCGTTTATGGCTCAAACCTGCCAGCCATTTCACAGGAAAAAGATGAGGCTTTCTGCTCCAACAAAAATGTAAAGCCTCGGAAACACTCTATAAGGTCTCTATGACTCAGAACCGACTTGAGGACACTTAACAACAACAACATGTAGAGTAAGGAATGCAGAAAATTAAATACTTAGGTATGGTCACGGTGATTTTTGCATATGTGCAACCACCCACTCATACAGTAAATACATCTCCCCAGTAATGAAGGTAAGCATTTGAGGAAAGTCTTGAAAACTGCAATAGCAGAAAGGGGATCAATGTCATGTCACTAGCATGCCAGTGAGAGACACTGCAGTTCAAAGAGGCCACTGATTTCAATGGGAGTGGTTGACATTGGAACAGTAGAGAAAATTCTCAATCCTTCAGTATCATAAACAAGAAGAAATGCTATCGATATAAGCAACAGAGTCGGCTAAAATACAAATACTTTAATCCATGGGCAAGCTTGAAGATAAATAATTCATGGGAATTAATGGTGTGTTTTTAGGCCAAAGTAGATATTTCATTAAAGCTCTAAATAGAAGACCATCTGATGGACTATGGAGAAATCATTCACTATATTTTTCACATTAATAAGGACCCTAATTTTGGTCAGGTATATAATCCTCTTGAGATTTGATACTTATGTTTTGCTCAGACATACATCCAGTCATGTAAGTGAATTTTGTCACTTTTGCTATTGTTAGGTGCTGTTGAGTTGGTTCCAACTCATAGTACTCTAGGCAAAACAGAAGAAAGCATTGCCCACTCTGTCATCCTCATGTTGATGGTTCTGTTGGAGCCCACTGCTGTTGCCATTGGATCAGTCCATCTTATCGGAGGTTTTCCTTTTTTTTCACTGCCCTTCCACTTCATCAAGAATCATATCCTTCTCCAGGGACTGGTGGTACTTCATGATAATATGTCTATCGAAATCTCGCTATCCTGATTTTTAAGCAGCATTCTGGCTGTGCTTCTAGAACAGATTTGTTTGTCTTTCTGGCAGTCCACGGTACTTTCTATATTCTTCTTCCAAACCATAATTCAAATGTATCAATTCTTCACTGGTAGTTATGTTCATTATCCAACTTGCACATGCATTTGAGACTACTAAAAATACCATGGCTTGGGTCAGGCGCGTCTTAGTTTCTTAAATGGGCATCTTAGGTCTTCAGCACTCTAACGAGATCTTTTGCAGCAGATTTGCCTAGTCCAATAAGTCTTAGGTGTCTTGCCTTCTTCTTCCATGGGTGTTGATTGTGGATCCAAGCAAAATAAAGTCTTTGACAACTTGAGTCTTTCATCATTTATTATGATGTTATTTACTGGTCCAGTTGTAAGGACTTTTACATTGAAGTAAAAGCTATACTGAAAACTGTAGTCCTTGAGCTTTATCAGTATGTGTTTCAAGTCCTCTTTACTTTAGTTGCAGTGACTCTATATTCCTTCCGTCTTCTTTTGATGCTTTCTGTTTCATTCAACATTTTACTCACAGAATCCTTCAAAACTGCAATCAGAGGCTGATTTTTTTTTTTTTTTTCTTTAATTCTTTCAGCTTAGGAAATGCTCATTGTGTACTGCCATATTGGTTTTCTATCGCCATGTCTGGAGCTATTTTTTCCAAAGGTACAAAATAAAAAACAAGGTACAAATTTCATTATAATACCTGATCATCAATTTTACTCTGAGGAAGTTGGAAGAAATCTGCAATTTTATCATCAGTAACTTTAATGGTTGCTTGCTGAAAGTGAAGAGGACTTGAAACATTTACTTATGAAGATCAAAGAGCACAGCCTTCGATATGGATTACATCTCAATGTCAAGAAAACAAAAATCCTCACCACTGGACCAATAAACAACATTCTTATCAACGGAGAAAAGATTGAAGTTGTCAAGGACTTCATTCTTCTTGGATCAACTATCAACACTCGCGGAAGCAGCAGTCAAGAGATCAGACGATGTATTGCATTGGGCAAATCTGCTGCACAGGAACTTTTTAAAGTGTTGAAGAGCAGAGATGTCAGCTTGAGGACTAAGGTGCGCCTGACCCAGGCCATGGTGTTTTCAATAGATATGGATGCGAAAGCTGGACAGTGAATAAGGAAGATTGTAGAAGAATTGATGCCTTTGAGTTGTGGTGTTGGAGGAGAATACTGAGGGTGCCATGGACTGCCAAAAGAACCAATAGATCTGTTTTGGAAGAAGTGCAGCGAGAGTGCTCCTTGGAGGCCAGGATGGCTAAGCTTTGTCTCTCATACTTTGGACACATTGTCCGGAGGAAACAGTCGCTGGAGAAGGATGTCATGCTGGGTAAGGTGGAGGGTCAGAGAAAAAGAGGAAGACCCCTAATGAGATGGATCGGCCAGGTGGCATCATTGATGGACTCAAGTGTGGCAGCGGTAGTGAGGTTGGCCCAGGATCGGACATTGTTTCGTTCTGCTGTGCATGGGGTTGCTATGAGTCGGTTCTGACTCGATGGCACCTGACAACAACAACAACAACAACTTTAATAGTTGGTGTGCAAATTTGAATAATAGTGGTATTAATTCATCTTCGTTATTATTATTAAGTGTTGTCGAGTCATTTTCAACTAACAGTGACATTGTATAAGGTTTTCAACGTGTGATTTGTGGTTTTGAACTGCCAACCTTTTGGTTAGCAGTCCAGTACCTATCCTACATGGCCACATCATGTCTCCCTGTAGGAGTATGGATATTTTCCTATCATGGACAACATTTTGCATCAAGATAGATCTTGAAATGTTACAATTTTACAACTATCTTGTTCATATTGCTTGTGGGAAGGAGCTCTGGTAGCATAGTGGTTACGAATCGGGCCATGAACCGCAAGGTCAGCAGTTCGAAACTACCAATGTGTTCCACAGGAGAAAGATGAGGCGTTCAGCTTCCGTAAAGATTTACAGCCTCGGAAACCCTGTAGAGGGTCACTATGAGTCCGAACCGACTCCACGGCCCATAACAACAACAACTTTGCTTGTGGGACTGTAATGAAATTATGACTAGTTCAGCCTGTCAGGAGAACTCTTAGAATCTTCCTGGAAAACAAAATTGCCTTAAAAAGGAAATCTAAGGATAAAACAGCCACTCTATTATCACTAGAACAAAACTCGGATGATCCCTAGAACCACAGCAGCTATTTTTGATGACAAGGCACCTAGTCTATAGACCAAGTTGACATATAAAGAACAGAAGAGTTTTTTTTTTTTTTAAAAAAAAAAGAAGAACCAAAGATCTTCAGTGAGTTCCTGGAGCAGTTGAAATGACCAAATATGATGTCTTTTATCTGTAGATTCCTTCATACGTGAGATAGAAAATTGGTATCGTTTTTTATTTTGTACCTTCGGAAACGTAGCTTCAGAAATGGGAAATAGATGCATGCTTTACTGGAGTCATCATGCTTTACTGGAGTCATCATGATTGAAAGTGTCATGTAGTGGTCAGGGTCTTGGTGGAATATTGCATTCCAAAGTGAAGAACACTTGTGTCCCCTTTCATTATATAAGAGTCACAATGCTTATATCATTTTTACATGTTGCATGCATGAAAAATCCATTTAGTTATTTTGCTCTAACCCATTCATCAGTTGCCTGGAAGAATGTTGGTTTTAAATAAGGATTTCTCATTTGTTAATGCAGCAGTGTAAAAATCTCTGCTTCTCATCAAATACAATGGTATCACTGATGTTGACCCATTGACACATAGGAATACAGTCTAGAAAAAGCTGCAGGCCATAGAGTTTTGGACCAATTCTATGCCTTTTTCAGAAAATTACTAGGTTCCTTTTGAGAAACAGCTCTTTGTTTTGTACTACAATTTGATGAACAATCATGAAGACAGCACAGAACTGGGTATGGTTTCATGCGTTGCCATGAACTGATGCCAACTTGACAACATCTAACTATAATAGCATGGGTTGGTCTGGGCAGTGGATGAGGTAATCCAGGAATGGTATCTATTGCAGTGGCTGCCTTAAAGTACGTGCTCAGTAATTGCCAGTGACTATTTTTATATGGAGTCCTGGAGTAACGCTGCAAGATAATGTACTGGACCTCAAGGTCAGTTTGAACCACAAGGTCGGTGGTTCAAACCCACCAGCCACTCTTCAGAAAACCTATACAGGGTCACTATGGGTCAGAACCGACTCTATGGCCCTTAAAAAAAATATTTTCATGTTATCCTGCCACTATTAAAACATACATGCAAAATCATGGATTCAGCGATGGAATGGACCTTTGAAAGCAGTTTTTTCACACTCTCAGCCCCACATATATTTGAAGGAGTTTATACTGGGAAAAAGAAAGTACTTACATAAGGCCACACAGATTTAGCAGAAAAACATAAAGACTCTTAATTTGGTCTTTTTGTGCTACACCATGTCATTCAGTCTGTTAGATAGACACATATATGCATATTCAGTGCACACCTGTCAAAGGATACGCATACATCTTATGTTAACTATCAGTACATGACTATTTAGAATGTGTCTAAATACGTAAACTCTTAAGAGGAATCTGTTGTATTTTTTTTTTTTCACATTCGTTAGTGTCTTAAATATGATCAGATATTCATGTAAGTACTTACAGTAAAAACATTTCCTTTTTAATACTTGTTTGGACAAGATAGTGGATAAATATCTAATCTGTGGTTGAAAAAACTATAAATATTTAATATTCAAATACTTTTTGCTTATTTTTCCTCTAAAATACCTAAGGGAAGATATTATCTTAGGTGGTATATACATAAATCTATATGCTAATTATGAATTATAATAAAGAAGACTCTTGAGATGATTTATGCTTAAAAAATTTTGAGTTAGCAGTCTTCTCCATAATCCCTATTGCTTTTGGACCTACAATGGAGTTCAAAATACTTACAAACTTTTTTTAAATGGCGATATTTCCATGCCCCAAAACTTAAAAGAATAAAATCAACTGAAGCAAAGTCTTTTTTTCTTTTTGGAAACAAAGAAAAAAATTTTTCTAGAGTTTGGCAGCAACACCATGGGGATGAAAAGATTTTATTTTTCCTCTGTGAAAGGGGAGTTAAATCCATGTTAAGACCGATAGCTAAAAACGAAACTGCTAATTCAGTTTGACTTCAAGCAAAGAAGCAAGGAAGGAAAAAAGGAGAAAATGATAGAATTAATTTTGAAATTAGGAATGTTTGTTATAACAAGGTACTCTCATTGTAAAGGAAGCTCTTTTAAGAAACCTGCCAACTAAATACTAATCAACTATTTAAAAAGGAAATTAAGAACATTGACTCATTAGCTGTAAGTTGTTGGTGGTGGTGCCATCGAGTCGGTACTGACTCATACCGACCCAATGCACAACAGAACAAACACTGCCTGGTCCTGGACCAAGGTCATAACTGTTGCCACACTTGAGCCCATTAATGCTGCCACTTCCAACCTGAGGGGCTCATTTTCTGACACTGTGTTGGAAAGTGTTTCTCTGCTGTTCATAAGGTTTTCAGGGACTAAGTATTTGGAAGTAGTTCATCATTCTTTTTTCCTAGTCTGTCTTCATCTGGAAGCTCATCTGAAACCTGTCCACCGTGGATGACCCTGTGGCATTTAAAATACCCGTGGCATCACTTCCAGAATTACAACAACTCACAAGCCACCACAGTACTACAAACTGACAGATGGGGAGTAGCATCGGCTGTATTTAGGGTGGTAATGGGGGCGACGGTGTTTGTGTGCTGACTCATCGTGACGCTGTATAAGGTTCTCAAGGCTGTAAGTCTTAAAGGGAGCAGAAAGTCTCATCTTTCTCCTGCAGAGTTATTGGTAGACTCTAAATTCTGACTTTGTCATTAGCAGCACAATTAGTAATCCTCTATGCCACTAAGTCTCCTTGCATATAGGATGGTGTTCTTCCAACGGAGGCTGACTTCATATACCAATTGGTTGGTTGTCAAGCGCTGTGTATTTGGCTTCAACTCACAACGAACCTATATAGGGCTTCTGAGGAGCACAAGTGGGTTTGAACCCATACCTTGCAGTTAGCAGTTCAGGGATTATCTACAGTGCTACACCAGGAGTCCCAATTGGAAAACATAGGTTATGGGGAAAAACTGATTTTGAGTTGTCAAACTATGGTCCACAGGTCAAATATTGCAGTCATCTGTTTTTATAGTTTTATTGGTTGTTGTTGTTGTCAGGTGCCATCGAGTCGGAACCGACTCATAGCGACCCCATGCACAGCAGAACGAAACAATGTCCGATCCTG
>NW_006408574.1:16217223-16238431 GCF_000296735.1 Chrysochloris asiatica
CTGTTCAGCTCTTGCACCTCTTCAATTTTTCCATTTGCTTTGGCTTCTCTATGTTGTATTGGTATACAATCACAATTATGTCGTTAAATATTTTATGTTATGCTATAATGGCAAAGTTAAGAACTTATGGCTTTCAAATCCTAAACTATTTATTCCCTGTCCATTTAATGAAAAAGTTTGCCAATCACTACACTAAAGAAACAAGAATTCAGGTCACAGTGGTTTGTGGACAAGGAAGGAATCTTATCTCTTGGAGACTTGGTTCTAGAGTTTATAAATAGTTGTTACACCTTGCACTGTTCTCACCTAACAGAAAAAGGTGCTAGTGTATCACAATTTATTTTAGCATAAATTCTAAGTACACTTTATAGCTTGTTTCCCCAAATCAAGCCTTTTTCTACTGCTAAAAAAGGTAAATGACCTTGGTTAAGTTAATGAAACTCTTTAAACCTCGGGTTACTTATGCAAGAAGATTAAAATGGGATATTTTATATCATTCCACAAGAATTTTAATGCCTTCATGTGCCCTGTGCCAGCCAATGAGTCTTCCCCAAACAAGAATTGCTTCTCTTTCCACATATACAACTTATGTAGGTTTGACTTTAGAACATAAGAGCATTGCACTAGTCTTGAGTGATGTTTGTAAATATATGTGTGTGTGTTTATACAATACCCAAGATAATTTAGAAACCAACATAGGTACAAAATCAACAGAAACAGAGAAAATATGAAACATTCATGAAAGAATATTAAATGATAATTAGATCAGAGATGAAGGTATCAGAAATTAGTGACTGATTTCTGATTCATCTTACCTGACTGAAGGCTGTTCACTAGGATTCTAAGATTCCTGGTGCAGCACTGTAGGATAAGCACTGGACTGCAAGGTCAGTTTGAATCACAAGGTCAGAGATTCAAACTCACCAGCCGCTCCCTGGAAACCCTATAGAGGGTTACTGTGAGTCGGAACCTATTCAATGGCACTTGACAATAACAACTAGGATTTTGGTCGGTGATCTCATTGATTAGAACATAACAACTAGGCTCAGCCATTAGGGGTTAAGATACAACTGCCATCTTTGTATATTTAATGGTTTTTATTAGAAACATGAGCTTGAAAGGATATCTTAAAGTACGGTAACTTTAGGGCTGTCTGCTTCATTTTAGCAATGTTTCTTTGATCCTTTACATTTTAAAAATTTGGGACATCAGAACTTACAAGGGGGCTTCAAAAAGTTTGTGGGAAGAGCCCATCGTTTTTTATTTCATTTTTCCATGAACTGTGTGAAGCCCCCTCTGACACTCTTTATGTGAGGAAACATAAATATCTTTATATCCCATAAACATCTTTATACAAAATTTTTTTTTATATTCCTAAGATCCAGCTGGTGCCTAACAAATATTAGGTTCTCAGTAAATATTGATAAGAGAAATACATAACAAATTAATTATTGTGACATGGTAAGAAAGATTACAATGAAACTGTTATCACTAGTGCAAATGACTAGAATTTATAGTAAGATGTTCTATCACCAGCTTTATCTAATATTTATATTTTCATTTCAAATATAGTAGGTCATGTTTGACGCAACTAACTTTTTAGCGGGAAAATTCAATATTTTTCTAGAACATTCGAAATTTGTTTTTGAAGTATGTGGCATGTTTAGATTTTTAGAAAGTGAATCAGAATTAAGGACACTTTATAAATTACAAGAGAAAGAAAAATAAGGGAAGTCAGACTCGTTAGCACAAATAAATACAATGCAGATACTATTTTACAGCCTGAAGAGCCTATTTATTTAGAATTAGTCATATGTTACTAATTTGAAACATAACTGAATGAATTATACAATCATTGGTATCTTTCCCCATCTACTGCTATAAATTGTGATCCCCAAAATTCTATTTATAAGAGATACTTTTTAAAATTTCAAAGAGAAAATAGTAAGAGACATCACCAAGTTAAACATTCCTATCTACCAGAACTTCAGTGAACATGTCCACAAGATATTTCAGTGAGCAATCAGAAGAAAAGTCAAAGATGTAAGGATCAACAGAAAATGAGCTATAAATTATGGTCTCAGGAGGAAACAGCTCATGGAAAGTTCCAGAATCTGAAGAGTTAGGGACAGGAGTAATCTCAGGTTAAAGTTGGTCTCTCTTTAATACCCATGAAATCCTAATATGACGGGAGGGTCCAAATGCTAGGATCCTTCTGTGAGTCATTGTATTAAAACCATACCATACTCTCAATGGCATATTGGATTAATGCAGCCCCAAATAATGAATCTGAGGTAACAAACAAATAAATAAGGAGAGAGAGAGATTTTTACTAATTATTGGGAGTCTCTGGGTGATACAAACAGTTCACACACTAGGCTTCAAACAGAAAGGTCAGGGGTTCAAGTCCATCCTAAGGAGTCTTATAAGAAAATCCAGCCCTTGACATCACTGTGGAGCACATTTATACTCTGACACCCATGGAATCGCCATGAGTGGGAACTAACTCTACAGCAGTTCTTTAAAAAAAACAAAAACAAAACAAAAAAAAACTTGAAAGAACATCCTTGGTAATAGGACATAAAATCAATCCCACGAGAGAAAATCTAGAATTCTAAGCAAGACAAAGTAGTCATAATGCCAGACTGATGATCTAGTTATATAAACCTAGCAATGGTTAACAGAGGTTTGCAATTAAACAGGTAACTGGAATGTCAACACAGAACTAACTATTTGGAGGAGGAGCATCTTAAGTTCATGGGACGGGGTAGGGGAGAAGCATGGAGAAGACTCAATTTGATGGTCTTCAGTACCTGTAACTGGGAAGGACTCATGTTGGCAAAAATTAATTTACTTATGTTTTCAGGAAGGCTAATTCCCAGGTGTTATATGAGTTATGCTATTGGGTACAACATGATAGTTTAATTTTTAATATTTGATACTTAGAATTTATCTGAGTGTTCAAGACATAATAATACACCCCCAAGCAAGATATTTGGTTTCTCAATTTAACAACATTTTATTTTCATCCAAATCAGCCCCAGATCTTAATACCTCTACTTCAACCACTGTAGAGGTTTATTTTCATAGTTTTTATATCCAGTAGTATTTACAATTGAAACTGCATTCGTTGTCTTCTCCAATGCACACTGATTTTTCCAGAGTTTATTTAAAGCTTAAATAAGGAATCAGACTCTGCTTTAAATTTTGGAATATTAGTATGATGCTGCGTAGCGGTTACGAATTGGGCTGCGAACTGCAAGGTCAGCAGTTCGAAACTACCAGCTGTTCCGCAGGAGAAAGATGAAGCGTTCTGTTCCTGTAAAGATTTACAGCCTCGGAAACCCTGTACAGGGTCGCTATGAGTCAGAACCGACTCCACGGCACATAACCACCCAGTACGATGCTGTTGATGTTGTGCGCTGTCGAGTCAGTTCTAACTCATACAGACCTTGTATAGGGTTTCCATGTAGTGATAGGTGGGTCTGAACCACCAATCTTTTGGTGACTAATCCATTGTTCATCCTACAATGCCACACCAGTGTGATGAAGGTATATAAAACATGTATTCATGTTTTCTTGAAACTTGATCTTTATAAAAGTCAAGTCCTAAAAACTACACTGGAAATGTATTTCCAATATTTAAATGAACTTTGTATAAAAGATATCTTGTCAGGTCTGTTGGCCCAATGATAGCAAACTTATTAAACATCAAGGATACTCTGTTTCAAAAAGTAGATGTGCATAATAATTATTAAAGAAATCCCTGGGTTTCATCTCAAGGTATTCTAAGTTTGTGGTTTGAGATCAGAGATTGGAAACTGGTTTTTTAAAACAAAGCACCAAACAACAGATAAACTAAAGAATAGGAAAAAAAAAAAAGAAAGAGCAAATATCCAATACTAAAGCGTCTTAATACTGACACTAGGCAGCAGAAATGGAATTCTGAAAACTGGAGGGAAGAGGATTTGCTTTGAATTGACTAAAAATGGCCAAAATCACCCCAAAAGGAAACCAATTTAGAGGAGAATTAAAAAGCCGAGGGGTTTATGATAAAGCTTTTTCTTGGACAAAACTGATAGTTTGTGGAATATGGACCCTTAAGACATAACATCCACTGAGTAGTCCAAAAAATAAAAAAATAAAAAATAAAGCGTTCAAACATATAAGTAATTAGTTTCTTCTTTTTAAGAGTTTGGGTTTGAAAAATTAAATTACCAAGTACAATTTGCTGTTAATTTAGCTAAGTAGAAAGAATAAAACCCAAATGCATCTCTAAATGAACTTCTAGAATAGTTAAAAATATGCCTTGCTTTCCTCTGTCCATAGGCTTTATGAAAAATAAAACAAACATGTTTAACTCTACCCCAAAAGTGATTACTTTGTCATTTTCACTGCAATGAGCCACATATGCCATTCACAAGAAATCGCTAATATGCTCTGTGATATTTTGCAGATAAAAACGTCCTTTTACTTTTACTTGTGAATACCGTCTGCAAGATTTCAAGCATGCAAAATATTTTGATGCTTCAGGGAATTTTATAAAATTGGTGCTAACTTTTTTTTCTTTCTGAAAATGGTTCAAATAACTGATTATGAAGTATTTTCCCAGTTTAACTTGCATTCATTTGTGATCATAATATCCCTGAATTCTGACCCCAATTTAGGCAGTGCCCCCAGTCGCTCCCAGTTTCCTGCTACTTTACAAGAAACCAAAATGAAACAAATCCTACAAGTTATCTAGGTAGAAAAAAGCCTCCACACCCTGGAAAACCTTAGTCATTTCTTATAAAAACAGAAACAGGTAGAAAGCTTGCAACACTCCCAAAAGCTATCAAGTACTCTCTCACCCCCACTATTCCCTTGATTCTGTTCTCAGTACAGCTCCCCAAACAGGACCATGTCCTCTGGCCAGGATGCTACTCCAGACCAGGAAGAATCTGATTTCCTCAGAACTTACCAGAACCTTCTAGTGAAGTTATCTTGAAGCATTAAAAGCGGAGCTTCAAGAGTTGTCTGTGAAGCTGAGGCATCAGGCCAGGGAATGAAACTACTTTGCCTTTTCACTCAACCAGCTGAGATACCTGCCTGTAGGTGATGCACATCACACTTTTTAAAAGAGGTAGCTCCACGTGATG
Organism: Chrysochloris asiatica; assembly: GCF_000296735.1. Lineage (NCBI taxonomy): Eukaryota > Metazoa > Chordata > Mammalia > Afrosoricida > Chrysochloridae > Chrysochloris > Chrysochloris asiatica. The sequence continues at coordinate 16,222,362 of NW_006408574.1, forward strand.
AAGCAACATCCTGCTAGAGCAGCCCTTGGCGAGAAGTGACAATAAGCAAACATCACACGCGGTTAGCAGTAACCCACGTGATTCACAGACAGCACTGAGGACTTTTCTCATATGCAAGGACTTGTGAACAAGTCAGATGAGCAGGGTTGCCAAATTGAGAGCAGTGGAAGGGGGGAGGAATTTTAAATGGGCCTCTGATAAGCTGTGCCCCACTTCCAAGTCTTCTCCCTGATCATAGACTCATGTCTGTACTAACTTCATGACTTAACCCATGGGTCTACATTATGATCTTCAGTGGCACTATTTGAAGGGCCAAAGATCTTTCAGCACCTATTCTGCTGTTTTCATCAATTAGTTTTGCATCCAAGTTCCATTAGCACAATCTCGACTTGAGGAGTAGATTAAGGCAGAGACATATGAGTCCTAGATCATATGACCCATAAAAGCAAAGCACACTTTTCTTAAGTGGAATCTGGAATACGTACAATGCAATGGTCAATGTTCAGAGGTGTATAAAATAAAACAAGGATGTCATTTATCATATTAATGCCTGGCATCGATGCAAGCATATCCCATTTAATCATTACAGTTATCAAGAGGAAAATTATTACAAAACAGATGTAGACAATTAAATATCTTTCCCCAATATGCCACAATCTCTAGATGGCATATCCAAGCTTCATACCTTGGCATCCTGACTCCGGAGGCCATGATCTTACCAATATTTTACTGCCTGGTCAGCAACATACATATATTAAAGACAACAAAAAGATCTGCCACATAAAACAGCTAAAATATTTTAAAAGAAAATTCTTATATAAGGGGCTTCAAATAGTTCACAGAAAAGTTGACTTAAAAGACAACAGAAGTTTTACATGAACTTCTTGAAGCCCTCTCATATCTTCATATTTTTTTCAAGAAAATAATCTTTATCAGAATGGTACACACGAGGATAAAGCTTGTAAGTATACACCTTAAAGACCCTTCATGACAAAGGAAACAAAAAGGGGGAGGGGGGCTCATCTTCAAGTTTTCTAGACATAAAAATTGAATCAACTGTCCTGATAACTTACTGAATATATCTCTGGAAATAAATCAAAATGAATATGCTGGTAATTTCTAATTATTAACATATTGTTTTAGATAATTCAAGTATTTTCTATATACTTAGAGAAATATTTGAGCCTGACAATTGTCAAATAGGGTCCTGATGTGGTACTGTAGGATAAGCACTGGACTGCAAAAACACATGTTTGGTGGTTCACACCCAACAGCTGCTCCTCAGAAACCCTATACAGGTTTCTTATGAGTCAGAAGAAATGTAAGCCTCAACTTGAAATATTGGCGGATTCTATGGGGAAAATATTGAATGATGAAGGAAGCAGCAAATGAAGATGGAAGGATACACAGAGTTACTTTACCAAAAAGAATTGGTTCATGCTCAACCATTTCAAGAGGTAGTATGTGATCAAGAACTGATGGAACTCAAAGGAAGAAGTCCAAGCTACACTAAAACTGCTGGGGAAATATTAAGGCTACAAGAATTGATGAAATACAAATCAAAATGTTCCAACAAACTGATGAAGTGTTAGAAGTACTCATTTATGTACACCAAGATTTGGGAGACAGTTACTTAGTCAACTGATTGGAGGAGATCCATGTTTGTTCCCATTATATAGAAAGGTGGTCTAACAGGATGGACAAATCATCAAACAATGTCACTAGTATAACATGCAAGTAATTTTTTTATGAACATCATTTAAAAAATTATTACAGACGTACATCCACAGGAAGTTTTAAACTGGATTCAGAAGAAGACATGGAATAAGGGATACCGTTACTTATGTCGGAAGTCTCTTGGCTAAAGCAAAAAATAACAGAAAGATATTTAGTTGTGTTTTCTTGGAAATGAAAAAGTACTTGAGTGTGTGGTTTATAACAAATTGTAGATAATATTGGAAAGGATGGGTATTCTAGAACACTTAATTGTGCTCATGAGGACCAAGAGGCAGTTATTAGATCAGAACAAAAGAATAGCGAATGGTTTACAATCAGGTAAGGTGTGTGCTACAGTTGTTTCCTTTCACCACACTTCTTCAATCTGTGTGCTGAGCAAATAATCTGAGAAACTGAATTATATGAAGAACATGGCATCAGGATTGGAGGAAAACTCATTAACAACCTGAGAGATATGCAGATAATACAACCTTGATTGCTGAAAGCGAAGAGGACTTGACATGCTTTCTGATGAAGATTAAAAACTACAATCTTCCATATGGATTGTACCTCAATGTAATGAAAACAAAAATTGTTTCCGTGTTCCAAGTCACCTCATTTAATCCAACTATAAGAGAAGGAAATGCTGTTTGGTTTTTAACAATTGTTGCAAGCTTGTTGTTGTTGTTAAGTGCCATCGAGTCAGTTCCGACCCATAGCGACCCTGAACAGGGTTTTCGAGGGTGTAAATCCTTACGAGAGTAGAAAGCCTCATCTTTCTCCCGTGGAGCAGCTGGTAGTTTCAAACCACTGACCTTAAGGTTCGCAGCCCGACTCGTAACCACTACGCTACCAGAACTCCTTAACAATTGTTTGGTTTTTAACAATTGTTGCAAGCTTAGGTATGTTTAAATTCATTCTGGCAGTCCTGGTGTACTTCTTTACTAATCGTGACCTCATTCTCCAACACTGGTCCTTCCTGGTAACATGGCCAAAGTAAGTAAGGTAAAGTACTGCCAAACTCCATTATAAGAAAAATCTTGGCTATATTTCTTCCAGGATAGAATTGTTCTTTCTTCTGGCAATTTATGATATATTCAATGTTCATTAGCATAATAATTTGAATGTATCAATTTTCCTTCAATATTTGATATTCATTGTCCAGCTTTCAAATGCATGTGGACAATTGAAAATATCATGGCATGGGTCCAGTGTACCTTACTTTAGAGGTGACATCTTTACTTTAGTGGTAGTTGTGTGCCATTCAGGTCATTATGAATTATGTTGTTGTTAGGTACCATCAAGTCGGTACCAACTCATAGCAGCCCTACGCACAACAGTACACAACACTGCCTGGTCCTACACCAACAGCACAATCATTGCTAAGTTTGAGCCAATTACTGCTGTCACTGTGCCAATATATCTCCTTGGGGGTCTTTTTATTATTCTCCAACCCTCCACTTCACCAAGCATGATATCCATCTTCAGGGACTGGTCTCTTGTGATAATATGTCCGAAGTATGAAAGAAGAAATCTGGCCATCTTGGTTTCCAAGGAGTATTCTGGCTGTACTTCTTCCAACACAGATTGGTTTGTACTTTTGGCAGCCCATTATTGTTGTCAGGTGCCATCCGGTCAGAACCAACTCATAGCAACCCCAGGCACAGCAGAACAAAACAATGTCCAATCTTGGGCCAACCTCACTACCGCTGCCATACTTGAGTCCATCAATGATGCCACCTGGCTGATCCATCTCGTTGGGGATCTTCCTATTTTTCTCTAACCCTCCACCTTACCCAGCATGACATCCTCTCCAGCGACTGTTCCCTCCTGACAATATGTCCAAAGTATGAGAGACGAAGTTTAACCATCTTGGCCTCCAAGGAGCACTCTGGCTGCACTTCTTCCAGAACAGATCTATTGGCTCTTTTGGCAGTCCATGGCACTTTTAGTATTCTCCTCCAACACCACAATTCAAAGGCATCAGTTCTTCTACGATCTTCCTTATTCACTGTCCAGCTTTCGCATCTATATGAGGTTATTGAAAATACCATGGCTTAGGTCCTCTCAATGCAAACCCCCTTCCAAGACTAAGACTCAACGGAAATGCATGCTCTGATTGGTGACCACACACATCACCGATGGGGATAAGTGGGGTAAAAGCAGCAATGAAGAGGCAATCTAAGCTCTATAATGTTCAGTGGACTTCTGTGGACCCAGTTGGGGACCTGATTGGCAAACAGTGTGAAGAGGCCTGGGGTCTCTTGGGCCCAGAGTCAGTGGCGTGGCCACGGAGGACTCGAGAGGAGAGTGGAGCTACCGGCTCACGGGAAGAGAGGACATATGCTCAGGAGCGCCCACACCTGCAGATGATACCCACGTGCCCTGGACTGGATGACTGGATGATTGGAGCTCAAGCAGGAGAGGAAAGAAGAGGGGGAAAAGAAAGAAAAAAAAAGAAAAAAAGAAAAAGAGTGAGCTGATACAGTCTGATGAACTTGACCTATACCTATGGAGCAGCGAATCAAAAGAGGGAACAAATCCTCACAGCAGGAAACATTCACACACCCCCACACACAGAGTGGACGGAGAAGGGCAGCTTGGATATTGGATACTCAAATTGGGAGGGGGGGACTACAAAGGCAAGAAGTGACTGGCTTACAAGCTTTCGAGAGGGAACCTGGTGCTAGGGAGCATGGCGGAAGGCAGAAGCTCTGGTAGGCACTATTCAATCTGTCTGCGCGGAGCGGATGAAAGGAGATACAGATGGGTAACTCGTGATACTGTAGTGAATAATGCTTATCAGGACGCATTATGAGGGTTGGAAATGCAAAGGTAGAAGTTTTGTAACAAGGAAGGGAGTGATTAATTCTCCAGGATAGGAGCAGAGGCCTCTGGGACCATCAATGGAGAAGAGCTGAGGGCGGGACCCTGCCCAGAGAAACAGAGATACCTGAGATAGAGACAGTGATGATGACGCGGAGTGATGAAGTGACTGGGGACTTTGGACCCAGAGAGGGAAAGAGACTGTGGCCCGAAAACTGGGGGAAAGAGGGAGAAGTGTAGGGGGCGTATTTCTGGAATATACCCTTTGGGTGGTTGATGATGCATGGAGGGAATTGGAACCATGGCAGTGAGATGATATATGATGGAATGAATGTAAAACTGAAGTTCCCCCATGTAAACTATCATATAATTCACAATAAAACATTTAAAAAAAGAAAGAAAATACCATGGCTTGGGTCAGGCGCACCTTAGTCCTCAAGCTGACATCTTTGTTCTTCAACACTTTAAAAAGTTCCTGTGCAGCAGATTTGCCTAATGCAATACATTGTCTGATCTCTTGACTGCTGCTTCCGTGAATGTTGATAGTTGATCCAAGAAGAATGAAGTCCTTGACAACTTCAATCTTTTCTCCGTTGATAAGAATGTTGTTTATTGGTCCAGTGGTGAGGATTTTTGTTTTCTTGACATTGAGATGCAATCCATACCGAAGGCTGTGCTCTTTGGCAGCCCATAGTACTTTTAATAATCTTTACACCATGACACAGATGCATTAATTCTTCTACTGTGTTCCTTATTCACTGTCCAATTTTCACATGCATATGAGCTTATGGAAAATACCATGGTTTTGGGTCAGGCACACCTTACTTCTCAAACTGACATGTTAGCTCTTCAACACTTTAATTCCAGGTGCTTTGTTCTTTGCCAATGCCTTCAATGCACCTTGGACTGCTGACTTCAGTATGATTAGCTCTTGATCTATGAAATGGTTAAACATAGACAATTTCTTTTTGGTACAGTGACTGGTACTGCATATTCCTTTCATCTTCTTTTGATGCTTTCTTCATCATTCAATATTTTGCCCATAGAATCTTTCAATAGTTTAAGTCAAGGCTTGAATGTTTTCTTCAGTTCCCTCACCTAGAGAGATGTTCAGAGTGTTCTTCCCTTTTGATTTTCTAACTCCAGATCTTTGCACATTTTGTTATAACATTTGACTTTGTCTTCTAGAACTGCTCTTTGAAATTTTCTGTTCAGTTCTTTTATTTCCTCAATTGTTCCATTGGCTTTAGCATCTCTATGCTGGAGAGCAAGTTTCAGAGTCTCTTCTGACATCCATTTTGGTCATCTATTTTTTCTTGTCTTATTAATGACCTTTTCCTTTATTCCTGTATGATATTCTTGATGTCATCCACAACTTTTCTTGTCTTCAGTATGTCATGTCTAATGCATCTGTTTTTCAGATGATCTCTAAATTCAGGTGGGATATGTTCGTGATCAAGTTCACCAGCTGCTCCTCGGAAACCCTATACAGGGTTGTTATGGGTTGGAATTGACTTGACCGCACTTAACAAACCACAACATGCCCAACATAACAAAACACTACCTGGTCCTTAGCCAGTCTCACAAGTATTGTTCTGTTTGAACGCTTGATTGCAACCACTGTGTAAATCCATCTCCTTGAAAGTCTTCATCTTCTTTTGATGGCTACTTGATCGCACTTAACAACAAAAACAACTAATTTACCAAGCAAGATGTCCTTTCCCAGGGACTTGTTTTTTTTAGTGCCATTGAGTTAATTCTGACTCATAGCAACAAGAAGAGGCTGGTAGGTTTGAACTGCAGACCTTGTGGTTAGCAGGTGAGTCTTTATCCTACAACACCACACCATGACTCCTGATAACATGTACAACTTTCTTAAGACAAAGTCTCATCATCCTTGCTTCTAAGGGGTATTTGGGCTATAGTTTTTCCAAGACAGATTTGTTAATTCTTTGGGAAGTCCATGATAGTTTTGATATTCTTCATCAACACAATGATTCATAGTCTCCATTCTTCCATATTCATTGTCAAGCTTTCACATGCATATGATAATATGGAAAATACTATGGCACACCTTCATCCTCAAAATGACATCTTGGCTCTTCAATACTTTAACACATCTTTTGTAGCAAATTTGCCCAATATAATATATTAATTTCTTGACTGCTGCTTCCATGGGTGTTGACTGTGGATCCTAGAAAAATTAAATTCTTGACAACTTTGATCTTTTCTCCATTTATCATAAATTGGTTCAGTTGTAAGGATTTTTGTTTTCTTTACATTGAGTTGTAATCTATACTAAAGGTTGTATTCTATGATCTTCATCAGCAATTGCTTCAAGTCCTCTTTGCATTCAGCAAGCACTTTTGTATCACCTGCATATTTTGGATTGTTAATATCCTTCTTCTAATCCTGATGCCACATTCTTCTTCATATAGCCCAGTCTCTTGGATTATTTGCTCAGCATTCAGATTGATTTTGAACCACTCAGTATCTCCTTACTCTGTTTGAACAACTGACTCTTGTTCTTTGCACAGCTTTTACATAAGTTCTTAATAAGTGTTCTAGAATTCCCATTTTGAGCCATGTTATCCATAGCTTTTCATGATCCACATCATGATTGAGTGCCTTTGAATAGTCAATAAAGCACAAGCACAAATAAACATTTCTCTGCTTTCAGCCAAGATCTATCAGACATCATCAATGATAGACCTCATTCTAAGTCCTCATCTGAATCTGACTTGAATTTCTGGCAGCCTTCTGTTGATGTATTTTTGCAACTGTTTTTGAATGGTCTTAAGCAAAATTTTACTTTCGTGATATTCATGATACTGTTTGATAATTTCTATATTCCATTGCATCATCGTACTTTAGAATGGGCACAAATATGGATATCTCTTCCAATTGATTGGCCAGGTATCTGTCTTCCAAATTTCTTGACATAGACTAGAAAGTACATCCAGCACTACATCAGTTTGTTGAAATACCTCAGTTGGTATTTTGTCAATTCCTGGAGTTTTTGTGGGTTTTTCCCTAGTACCTTCAGTGCAGTTTGGAATTCTTCCTTCAGTACCATTGGTTCTTGGTCATATGCCGCCTTCTGAAATGGCTGGATGCTGACTAATTCTGTTTGATGCATTGAATTGGTTCATTCCTTGCATCTTTTTTCATGCTTCCTACATCACTCAATATTTTGCCCATAGAATCCTTCAATATTGCAACCTGAGATCTTTAATTTTTATTTCAGCATTTTTCTTCCCTTTTGGTTTTTGAACATGCTTTTACACATTTTATGATAATACTTTACTTACTTTGTCTTTTCATACTTTCCTTTGGTATTTTCTGTTCAGTTTTTTACTTTATCACTAGCTTTAGCTACTCTACATTTAGGAGCAAGTTTCAGAGTCTCTTCTGACATTCATTTTGCTGTGGGCTTTTTTATTTTTTTCTTTCTTTCTTTCCTGTGTTTTAATTACCTTTTGCTTTCTTCATGCATCATCCTACAACTTGAGATAATCTTACAACTCCTCTGGTTTTCAGTCATTAGTGTTGAATATGTCAAATCTGTTCTTAAGTTAATCTCTAAATTCAGGTGGGATATACTCAAGGTCATATTTTGGCACTTGTGAGTTTATTTTAATTTTCTTAAGCTTCAGCCTGAACTTAAAAATGATGGCCTGTTCTACAGTAGGCCCCTGGATTTGTTTTGGCTGATGTTATTGATTGTCTCCATCTTCTTTACCCACAAATGTAGTCAGTTTAATTCTTATGTATTCCATCTAGTGAGGTCCACATGCATAGTCAGCATTGATGTTGTTGGGAAAAGGTATTTGCAATAAATAAGTTATTGGTTTCGCAAATTTCTATCATATGATCTCCAGCATCATTTCTATCAACAAGATCATACTTTCCATATTTCCAACTTTCACATTCTAACCACCAGCAATGATCAATACATACTGATTGCATGCTTGTAAATTTCAGACTGAAGAATTTGGTAGAATTATTCTGTATCTTCATCATTAGCTTTGGTTTTTGGCGCATAAATTTGAACAATAGTTGTGCCAACTAGTCTTCCTTGCAGGCTTATAGATATTATCCTATCACAGACAGCACTTTACTTCAAAACAGGTTTTGCAGTGCTCCTTTGGAAAGTGGAAGGTTTGCTTTGGTGAAGTTGCTTTTGTTATTGTTGTTAAGTGCTGTTAACTCTGTTTTGACTCTTACTGACACAGTATTGGGTTTCTGAGACTTTGAACCTTTGCAAGTGCAGAACATCTCATCTTTCTCCCAAGGAGTGACTGGCAGTCTCAAACCAGGGTTCTTGTGGTTCACAATCTAGTGCTTATTGTATGGAGCCACCACGCTCCCACTGATGAAGTAGGGTTAATCAAAACAACAGAAACCCTCAATGACATGGATTAACAATGTGGTAGGGACAATGCACTCAAATATATCAAAGATTGTGAAGATGGTATACTACTGGGTAACACTTTGTTTTATTATAAACAATGTTGCCATGAGTTACAGCCGACTCTGTAGCAACTAACAACAAGATCAACATTCAAAGAAGAAAACTGTTGATGAAGTCTCTGGGAATATGAATATTTGCAATGGAGGAACCAGCTGTGTTTACTGGGGAAATTGGTTTCCTGGACACCCACAGAGACTTTCATCTGATCTGAAAGTATCAAATTGTGTATGCAGAATCAACAATAGCTCATTTCATAATGTAGGATTTAGTAAAGAATATATACCTGGATTGTAATAAAAGAAATCTAGTTGAGAGAAATAGATGAGACAGTAAATCCAGGAGCTAAATTTTTAAAAAAGGAAAGATTATGTTTATAATGTTCACTTTCAAAGCTTTTACTCAAAATAAACTGATTGACTTTGCATGTACTTGTTAGGCTACCTTAAAAGAAAATGTTAAGATATTAATATCTTATATTTATTTATGAAAATCTTGCTTTGGTCCTTCCTGATTTTTTTAAAAGAATGACAATGAGTCAGGATGGGGGAAAATTTTCCAGGTGTAAGGCAGTGAGCTATTAAGAATCATTCTAGACTTGGTGTGATTCCCAAACTCTTGAGTGGCATTCTAATACTTCAGTTCACGATCTTCAGACATCAGCCTCCCAGGGAATCAGAACTGAAGAAACTCTGTCTTGGTCACGTTCAATTTCATCTCACAAATACGTTGTATATGGTTTCTAAGGCTGTAGATGGAAGAATGAAAACCTCATCTTTCTCATATTAAGCACCTGGTAAATAAGAGCTGTACACTTTGTGGTTAGTAGTACAAGGCATAACACTACCAGGGGTTCTTGAGGACACACTGTTGCTATTGTTAACTGCATTTGAGTCGTTTCCATCTCACAGTGACCTTGAATAGGAATTCCGAGCAGCAGCTGGTGAGTTCCAACTGCCAACCTTGTGGTTCAAGCCGACCCTGTGGTACAGTGCATGACCCACAGTGCCACACCAGGGTTCCTGAAGAAACACCATTGCCGTTGTTGTTGTCAAGTGCTGTCAAGTTTTCCCAGGAGCTAGGGCTTTCAAGGAGTAGCTGGTGAGCTTGAACCGCCTACTCTGAGGTTCAAACCAACATTGCAGTCCAGTGCATTAACCGACAGTGCCATGCCAGGACTATATGCTAATTGAAGAGACAGTTTCTGTTTATAGTTGATGCTTCACCCCAAATTAGCAAACCTCAGGAATAGCATCAGAATCTCCAAATGCTTTTTAAAAACCTAGTAATACATTGAAACTGTGGTCTGCTGTCTTTTAAAGCTTAGGTGGTAAAGTCAAAGAGAATGGCATGGTCCCACAGAGAAATAAAATCTGCCCAACACCTACTGCAGATCCTAGTCAAGGACAGCCGTGACTATAATGTGAAACTAATGCCGAGGCAGATGGCAACAATAAATAAGCACTAGAGCCCGAGTATGCTCTGCTTTCAAGTCTTGCTAACAGAAGTTACCGACATAATCCAAATCACCAAATGCCTGTCCTTCACACTCCCCACCACACAAATGACTTAGATTTCAATGTGGCACATGACGTTACCATTGAAATACATGCAATTTCTCAGGAATACTGAGAGCTGGTTCTCAGCCTTTCCTTTTTGATAGCGAGGCTTTATCCTTTCATAGATTGTGGGGACCAGAAGTGAGCTAAACCTGGAGACTTGGAAGATCAGGAGTCCTACTAGAAGCAGAGCTGAATCTTGGCTTATAGCAAGGTGAAGAAGTGGAGATTATCATGCACATGTAAATTTCTATTATTATGATTATTAGAGATATTGCTATTGTCCTGATTTTCTATTTACTGCACCCACTGGACAAATGATTGAAACATCAAACACACAGGGGCTTAGCCATACTTTCTAGAGTCATGTGACGAAATTCATCCAACACACTAACATAATAATTACAAGGTTAGGAAAAAAGGTAGATTTAATTTTAAGCAAATCCTTTTGGAGAAGGCTTACGGTACACTGGCCCCATGGTTAAAATAATTTGTTTAAATTAGAGTAACCTGAGGTACTACCTGCTAGCTATCTGGTTTTAGACAAAATACTCTAACCTAACAACAAGTTCATTAAGGAACCCTGGTAGCATAATGGGTTATGAGTTGGACTGCAATCTACAATGTCAGTGGATTGACTGAATCTCCCAGCCATTCCCTGGAGAAAGATGACACTTTCTGTTCTCATAAAGATTTACAGACTTAGAAACCCTACACAGGCTCACTATGAGTTGAAAGCAACTCCATGACACACAACCACAACTGCCATTACCACAAGTTCATTATCTGTAAATCATGATTATGATACCTGATTGCCTTGCCTTAGAATAAAAAGTGTAGTACTTGATATATAGTGAACATTCCATAATTGGTCTCTATGATTATATTATTGGAGTTCTGGTGTGGTGCTGTGACATCAAGCACTGAATCACAAGGTTGGCAATTCAAACTCACTAGCTGCTCACTGGAAACCCTATCTGGGGTCTGGCTTGATGGCATTTAACAACTAACTATAAAATCATTTATTAGAAATCAGATAGTACAACTGGATTCAAGAGACTGATGACCGTCAAGTGATCCATAACTCACTCATTCCATAGTTTTCATGGAGAACCAATCATATCTTTTAGAATTTATATAACAGAGAGATGAACATTATCCCTCATTTGTTTCAGTTGAAACTACAGTAGATACTGAAGAGCCTAAATATTAAATGTTCTTCACACAAGTATTTTTGAGATTTTAGGAGATTCCATTAATTTCTTTACAGAAGATGTAAAGAAAAAGTCAGTGATTATATCTTTATAGGCTGTGTCCATGACATGTGTTCACTAGCCATTTTAGTGCATACAGGTTTGCTTTATTGGTTACAAATCATTATCACTACAGGAACCATTGTCTTCACTGTCAACATTGGTAACATTATTGTCATGACAGAGCTGACCCACAAATTCCATGAGCTGCTTATATCCAGTGAAAATGTTAATAGACTTGCAAATTGAGTTCCATAAAGTCCTTAATTTCATAGACAATCTGGAAATGGCTTTCCCTGATAGGTGGGAGAGCTTCTATACATCATCCTTCCCATTCACTGATCATTGAACAAAGACACGAGATAAACAAAAGAAGATGGATCCCATTTAAATGACCAGAGAAAGGCAAAACCTCTAAGGCTGAGTGAATCAAATAAGAAACCATTTCAGAATAAGTTTGCAAATGGAAGTAGAAGCACTATAGGACAGAGTTGATTAAAGGATATATCTTAAATCAGAATGGTGGATCACTGTTGGACAAGATCTTAGAAAAGAATTTCTGAGAACTATTATTCTCATCAATGAGAAATCCATCCAAGCATAGAGGAGTATGGCACTAAGATAAATGGTATTCATAGAATATATTAATAGATATTATTAGACCTTCAATAGGATGGATTGACACAGTGGTTGCAACAATAGGCTCAAACCCAGGAATGATTATGAAGATGGCACAGGACAAGAAATTGTCCTGTTCTTTTGTACAGGGTCACTATGAGTCAGAACTAACTCAGGGCCCTTAACAACAACAAGATATAGATTATAGATAATGAAAAGCACATGGAGGAAATCTTTAATTTATTAATTTATGAAGACAACACAAAAGCTTATATGAAAATGATCAATCCCACAAGAAACGATGATAAATATATCTTATTTTCATACAATTAACTAAAATTGTTTTTGTGTAACTCTAGAACCAATAGGATCCTAGATTCTATAGCAGATTACTTACTTTAATTTTTTAATTCTTTTCATGAAACATCGATTAAACTAAGAGAGAAATTTCATCGGGCCTTCATTTTATTGCTCTCTCTCTTTTTTCTTCCTTGTTGCTGTTCTTGGAGAATGTCCAGTCAGTTTCAACTCATCGTAACCGTATGTACACAGAATGCAATGCTGCAGTCCTTGCTCCATCTTCACAATAGCTGATGTTTCTGAGTCCATTGTTGCAGCCACTATGCCTATCTATCTCAGTAAGGGTCTTCCTTTTTTGTACTGACAACCTAACCAGTATGATGTCTTTCTTCAGGGACTGGTGCCTCCTAATAACATGTCCAGGGTAACATGTCACGGGACAAAGAATTCAAAGGCATCAATTCTTCTTTCTTCCTCATATATCATCCAGTTTTACAAGCATATGACATGACTAAATATACTATGGCTTGAGTGGATCACACCTTAGTCCTCAAAGCAACCACCATATTCATGCATTAAACCTTTCAATCTAACAACCCTATTTCAGTAAAACTTTATTTATGACACTGACATTTTATTTTCATATTTTCAGAAACAGTATTCTCTCTCTCTCTCTCTTTAATCAATTAGAATGTCTGAAGAATCCTTAGCTCCTGGATAATACTACAATTGATGGATTAGATTTAACTCATGAGCTACAGTTTGTTGAGCCTTGTTTTACAGTTTTTAAGGTTCTTATTGGTATTGGCTTAGACATTAATGTGCATCTATTATTCTATCTCGGTGTTTAAATATAACAGTAAGTCTTACTTTACCACTTGGTGCATTTTATTTATGTACTACTTGGCTTTGAAGTGATATAATTAACTATATAAAAACTATCCAATTCAAATGATGCAAATACGGGTGATAATGGTGAAGGTTGAGTGATCCTTGAAACCAAATAGTGTTTGTCCAGGCAACAATACAAAAGCAGAAGCTGGGATTACAAAGAAAATCCCTGGGAATTACATTCTAGATTTGACAGAGTGAGGGTTCAGAAAAAAATCACACTAATAAATTTTGGAAATTTTATGAGGGAGATAGCTGCCAAGATGTCTAACAAATAACATTCAATCTATTCTCTGTAACATTCTATTGAACGTTATCTAAGAAAAACAATTTTGAGCATTTTATTTTGATTATTTTTTTTTAAAACCAAGCCCACTAAAGCTTTTCTTTTCCTCTTTCTTTCATCACTTTCCTAAATTATAATAGGTTCTCTGAATTTTAATTCTATTTTTTAAAATCCATTTCAACTTCATGGTTTCTGCCAAGCCAATATCTTCAGAAAAGTAAGACTTAAGCAGAAGGTCTGACCTGTTGCCCATTTTTGACAGATGAATGCCAAGAGCATGCTCTTGCTTATAATTGTACCTTTTGGCATATCTAGGGCTGTTATTCAAACACACCAACAACTACCAGCAATGTCAAATCTATATTCTTCTAGCAACTGTACTATCAATTTTTAGGGCATTTTTACTCTAACTTTGAAAATGAATGGAAGAAACAAAAGTATATTTCTTCTTTTTGCTTGTCAAATAGCCTCAAATCAAGGGAAAGAAACCAACTGAATAATAACATAATCTTTGCCAACTTTCCCCTTTGCTAATTATTTCTTTACAGGCATTTAATTGAACCAAGATTTGAATGGTCTTGGGCATAGCACTTGCATTGTTCATGTTAGAATAGATCCAAACACGTACGGAAGGCAAATCTGCACAATACTTCATTACTAACATTACAAGAAAATGACCACCTCTGCGTCCACTGTAACTCCTGGTGACCCTGAGGCTGCAGATCAGAACATATCCATAGGGTTTATAATAGTGACCTTTTGGAAGCAGCTCGTTAGCCTTTCTTTCAAGGCACCTCTGGGTTCATTTGAAAAACAAACTTTTTCATTATTAGTCAAGTGCATAACCATAGATAAAATGAAGTCTTACAGGAAGTATCTTGGTGTGGCATAAGATAAGCACTAGACAGCTAACCCCAAGGTCAGTAGTTTAAATCCACCAGCTGCTCCTTGGAAACCTTGTGTTGTTGTTTGTTGTTAAGCGCTGTCAAGGGCGACTGAGGCTTGAACTCTTTTATTTGTTGTTGTTCATTCATCTCTTCATCTAACAGACATTTATTGGGAACAAGTAGCAATACTGGGAGTACTGGTGAGATCCTTAGAATCAGCGCTAGACTGCTAACTGCAAAGTTGGTGGTTCAGACCCACCAGCTGAACTTTGGAAACCTAATACAGGGTCATTATAAGCTGGAACAAGTTCAATCTCGATGGTAATTAACAACAAGAAGAGTAATGCTGGAGATGACAGGAGGAACCCTTGAGGAACTCTGGTTAAAGTACTTGACAGCTAATGAAGAGGACGACGGTTCAAATGCATCAGTTGCTATGCTGGAAAACGATGATGTGGCAGTCTACCTCAATAAAGATGACAGCTTAGAAACCAAAAGGCGAAGTTCTGCTCTGTCCTACAGAGATTCTTGAGTCAACATTGGCTTTATGGCACTGCTTGAGTTGTGTTTTAGGAAATTAAATATGATTATCTGCCTCCAGCACAGAGTTCTTTTTCTTTAATATTTTATTATGAATTATATGATAGTTTACCTATGAAAACATTAGTTTTACATTCATCCTGTCATATATCACTTCACTGCCATGGTTACAATCCCCTCCATGCATCATCAACCAACCAAAGGGTATACCCTGCAAACCTGCCCTCCCAGGTCATCAGCACACAGCCCCTCTCCCTCTCTGGGTTTAAAGTCCCCAGCTGCTCTATCTCTCCAAGTCA
Organism: Chrysochloris asiatica; assembly: GCF_000296735.1. Classification (NCBI taxonomy): domain Eukaryota; kingdom Metazoa; phylum Chordata; class Mammalia; order Afrosoricida; family Chrysochloridae; genus Chrysochloris; species Chrysochloris asiatica. The sequence goes on from NW_006408574.1 coordinate 16,238,008, forward strand.
TCGTCTCTGCCTCCATCTCTGGCATTACTGCTTCTCTGGGTAGGGTCCTGCTCTCCGCTTTTCTCCCTTGAAGGTCCCACGGACCTCCACTCCTAGACTGAAAAGTTAATCACTCCCCTCCTTGCTACAAAACGTCTACTTTTACATTTACAACCCTCAAAATCAGTACTGATAAAAATTATTCACTATTGTATCACAAGAGACCTATCTGCATTTCCTTTCATCACTCCCGCCTAGACAGATTGGATACTACTCACTGGAGATTCTACCTTCGTCCGCACCCTCTGGATCTAGGTTCCCTCTTGAAAGCTTGTAAGCCAGTCACCTCTTGCCTTTGTAGCTCTCCCACGTTGGGTAGCCAACGTCCCAGTTGCCCATCACTTTCTACTCTGTGTATGGAAGGGGTAGGAATGATCCTTGCTGT
>NW_006408574.1:16239061-16239595 GCF_000296735.1 Chrysochloris asiatica
GTTGTAGCCCCATTTTAGGTATTCCAATCAGTTATAGGCAGAAGACAGACTTACAGGCTTTCTATGGTGATATATCTGGCTATTCTTCTCTCTCCCCTCTAGTGTCTATTTTATATTGGTATGCCAGGGAAACCAAGATTCAAAAGACAGCCAAGCATCTTAACATTATTTCTTCCCTTTTCCCCATTCCAACCATGTCTCAATCCCTGCATCCCAGAGCCCTATTGTTCCAAGGTTATGCATACATCATTCTTTACCTCTGTCCCACTTAGCCCATGTAAACCTGCCTAATTGTTCTCCCAGCCCCTTTGTTCTTCCAGTCCCCTCTTCCTTCTTATATATTGTCGCCCTCCCCAGCACCCAAACTATCCTGTGTCTGTTCCCTGCCTTGTACTCCACCTCCCCTTCCTCCCCTCAAACCATGCCATATATCCCAGGAACCAGCAAAGAATGCAACCCGCCCCTCCCCTTTAGTATGGGTTCTTTTTCTTAGTCTTTTACAGTAGTGGTCCTATGCAGTATTTCTCCTTTTGT
>NW_006408574.1:16243811-16267962 GCF_000296735.1 Chrysochloris asiatica
ATGCCACTGTTAGTTGTTATGCTATAAGTCAGGCTTTAATTTAATTTTTGGCCTGTTTTGTTTTTAAAATCTCTTTTCCTTTCTACGGCTCTGTCTTGTATCTAAAAAAAATACCAAAAACGTTCAGGGCCTGTTCTTGGGCTGAGTATCTGTGCACATACATGGCAGAAGAACCAACCAGTGCTGAGGGGGCGGGTGTCCTCTCACTCAGGCTCCCCCTCTAGTCGCCAGAAGGGAGATGTGCAAAGAGTGGGGTGCCAATGACCAGATACCAAAAGAAAGAGAAAATCAGAACAAAGCAAAACTGACAAAGTATATTGTCCACCTTTGCTCTGAGGTTCATCTGCTCCCCCACTTGGTCTTACTGTTTGGTCTCGCCCAAGATGTTGGCCTGGGCCTCCGAGCCCAGCATATTCAAAAGTACGTGATTTCTTACTTCCGCTTCAAGTTGCACTAAGTATAAGCCTTCAAAGTTTCAAAATATTCCTATCTCTGTGGTTCCGAGTTTTGGAGCTCTGCCCTGGATCTGCTTTGCCTGATATTCTGTAGTATGGCTGACAGCGAACCTCACTGCACCTTCACCCTAGCTGCCATCAAGCACCGCCTCCCTTGGACTCTTAATGAGAGCAGGAAGCCTCATCTTTCTCCCATGGAGTGGCTGGTGGCTCAAATGGCTAATTTTATGATTCACAGTCCAGTGCTTATCCTATGGAGTCACCATGTTTCCTCTACTAGGTTTCTAGAGTCAGAATTGACTCAAAGGTACTTAACGACAACAGTTAATAATAAAAAAATATAAAAAGACAAATCCAGGGAAAGAATGACTTTCATTTATAGTTAGCTTTTTAGTATTTACTGGATTCATACATTTCTCCTCAATTGAGCCGCTCAGCAATGCCCAGCATAAAAAGAAGAGTTGCTCATTACAGAAGAATCGAGTGTTTCTCTAGATAGCCACATCTTGATTGATCATGAGAAACAAAACAGGAAAGCTAGAATTGAACAAAGAATTTGATAACACTGGTATGGTGCTGTAGGACAAGCACTGAACTGAGAACCAGAAAGTCAGTAGTTCAAACCCACCAACGGCCCTTTGGAAACCCTATAAGTTGCTATAAGTTGAGACTGACTCCAAGGATACTTAACAACAACAATCTAAGTATAAGACCCAAAACCTACATGAGATGTAAGAATAAACAGGAATGTCTCCCGTACATATGGCAAAGGAATGGAGTCATCCTTCACTGAGATGAGTAGGACTGCTAAAGAATTAAGTATAAAAAATGAGGATCTCAAGGGATGAAGTAGAATTAGTGACAATTCTTAGCAATCAAAGAGGAAATGAACTGAAAGAAGAAGGAAGTTGACAGAGAAGGGCAAGTTTATCTTAAACATCCTTGTTGGGGGAATGGTAACAGAACTTGCTCTGACTGTTCCAGTATCCTGATGCTCCCTACTTGTGTGAGATGCTTCTCTGTTGGGTTTCACTTTCTTTCTATTCGCTTTGCTTCATATGCCTCAATTTGTGTATATGGATCTTCCCTATTTAAAATGCTATTGTTGTCGTTAAGTGCTGTCAAGTTGGTTCTGACTCATACCTACCCTGTATAGGTTTATGAGGAGTTGCTGGTGAGTTTGAACCACTGACATTGTGTTTCAAACCAACCTTGCAGTTCAGTGCTTGACTTAAAACACATCACCAGGATCCCTAATGCAAAATGGTATTGTATAGTTTGACTGGAAAAGCTTTATTGAGCAGGGGGCTGACGCTGTCTAGGTCTCATACACACAAAAACAGAAATTCTGGAAAATATGTTAGATTCTTTTGAGAAATGAGCCACTGAAAAATATAAAATGGAAGTAGTAGTGATTATTAAAGAACCTGTATTTGTGGTGATTGTTGGAGGACCTGATTTTGTAGTGCTGATTAAAGGACCTGTGTATTATAGTACTAAGGAGCTCCGGTAGCTTAGTGGTTACGAATTGGGCTGCTAACCTCAAGGTCAGCAGTTCTAAACTACCCCTGTTCCGTGGAAAAAAGATGAGGTTTTCTGATCCTGTAAAGATGTGCAGCCTCGGAAACCCTGTACAGCATCACTATGAGTCAGAACCGACTCCATGGTACTTGGCAACAACAACAACAAAATATTATAGTCCTGGTGTGACGCTGTAGGTTAATGCACCCGACTGAAAAGCCCTTTGAACTGCAAGGTGGGCGGTTCAAGCTCACCAGCGGCTCCTCAGAAACCCTACATAGGGTCGCTATGGGTAGGAATCAACTTGACACCACTTAACAACAACATATTATAGTGATTGTTAGAGGACCTGTATATGGTAGTAACTAGTTAGAGGACCTGTGTATTGTAGTGATTGTTTGTTGTTGTTGTGATGTGCCGTGGAGTCGGTTCCGACTCATAGTGACCCTGTACAGAGTTTCCAAGACTGCAAATCTTTACGGGAGCAGAACGCCTCATCTTTCTCCCGCGGAACAGCTGGTAGTTTCGAACTGATGACCTTGCGATTCGCAGCCCAATTTGTAACCACTACCCTACCAGAGCTCCTTATATTGTAGTGCTTATTAAAGGACATATATTTTATAGTGAATGTTAGAGGACCTGCATAATGTGCTTTCTTTCTTTCTTGTTTCAATCCTTTAGCACCAGTTAGGAATCTTGATGAAAAGAACTGGTTGCATCCCTCAAAACCAAAAGCATATTTATTATTTTTTTAATGGGACCATGTTAAGTCACAATTTCAAATGCCCTCCCCTCCATGTCCTGTATTGGAATGTAACAAGAGATGTTTTTTTGTCTTTTCTCCTAATGTCAGCTTTCTCAAGTCCTCAAACTGCTCTGACATCTTACTGCCAGAGTGGGATCAGCATTCTGTTTCTTCCCATTTCCTTTGGCATACATTAAGGGGAATGGAGAAGGAGACGACAAACAATCCACCGGAATGGAGTCCTGAGTAAGTTAGAAGACTTCTGAATAAATACGCAGTATCTCTTTCCAGGCCTAGGTAATTGCTTTTTTATTTATCTCAAACCATTTTCAGCCTTTCCCAAAGCCTAATAGAGACACACCTGCTCACACAGGATTTCCATCACAGAAGCTCTTTGCTGATAAAATAAATAAATAAATAAAGATTCAGGGAGTCCATATTACAGCTAGTGGAAGCCAAAGTTTTACATTTATATATTAAATTAAAATTACTTCCTTCCCATATTATACAAAATGTAAAAAGGTCGTTCTGTTAGGCAGCAGACAGTAGTTGGATGCTTTTTGAGCAGAAATGTCTGTGACTTCCATTTCAGGGCAAACACTCCTTGTGGGCCATAGAGACAAATTTATTAAGAAGTTATAATACGGCAGTATTCATTCTAATCACATTTAGTATCTGTCTTGTGCAAGAGGAAAAGTCTGGGAGAAGAAAGAGAACATTAATATCGTTTAAATGATCATGGTTGATGAATACTCTACTTAAAGTAAATGGGAAAAAATCAGATGGAATTAAATCATTTTAAGTGAATAAAAAGAAAACAAAGATTGGAAAGATGCATTATCGCTCCATGCTGGACAATTATCTATTTCGAAAGATACAGTCCTTAACACTCATCAGAAGTCTACAGTTTTCCCCTTAACCAGACACTTAGGGAACTGTGATCTACAGTCTCTGAAAATGTGACTAGAGAGCCACAGGCCCTAAATTATACAAAGAATACATTTCAGTAATGAGAGATCTTTTTCATCATTAAAATATGGTATATTTCATGATGCTCTGGAGGATCTATAACTAAAACACATTTGCTACTAGTAGGCACAGATGGACAATAAATATGATAACATAAAACAGTTATGCTGTGTCTGTATTTAGATGGCATAATGGAAATAGGCCTGATTTACAGAGAAAAACAATTTCCCAGAAAGTCGTACAGGTGACTTGACATTTGCTTCCATTTTGTTCTGCTCTCAGACCTGAGAGCTGATGGGTGGTCCCATTAAACCGCGTTAAGTCATTAAGCTATAGATTAAAAAGGACAAATACCACTTCAGATGGAACGACAATCTCACATTCTACTCTCAGAACACACCACTGATTTGTTATGGCCCCACCAACACAGTACGTGGCCTCAGATGGTGAACAAGAGCACACCGGGTAATGACTAGCAATTGATGTGTATCTCAATTATTTAATCGCTAGCTTCTGGTTTACAGAATTTTAGGTAAAACTGAAGAATAAAATAACTAAAGTCTGCTTCTCAAATATTCAGTATAACCTTCTAATTTTACACATACAGGGAATAAAGCCAAAGATGTTGAAATAATTTGCCCAGATCAGCAGAGATATTTGTAGACTCGTGGAATGTTAGAGCAGAAAAGTTCAATCATTAATTTCACAGCCAAGGAGAATGGAACTCAGAGCAGAAATATTTGAGGATGGCTGAACACCTGTATCAAGCCTCACCAATATACAGTGGCTTCCTGAAGCAAAGTGCTGAGAAGGATTCCGAGTCAGAAGCTATTAGAAAGGAGTGCATTGGTGAATTGGTAATGTCTGTCTAGCTATGGGGCTAGGAAGGGGCAGGAAAGCAGTGCTATATGCTATTCCTTATTTACCTCCATTTTCTGAGCTCAGTGTCACCAGGATAACTTTCTGATTACGATTTGGATTTCTATATAGCTCCCTCTACTTCCAAAGAGAAAATATTGTCATATTTGCATAAATATTCTAGACCACATGAAAGAAGTACTTTTCAATATGTATAAATAAATAAATTGAAATTCCAATTTAATACAACAGTTCCATGAATTGAGCTAATGCTCCTGAGGGCCAATCTCATACTGTTGACAAATTTAAATTTCTGAGCTTGCAAGATTCAGGGACAAGACCTTCAAACTAGAATATGAAGTTACTTTATTTCAAAACGCAATGGAAGACCTTCAAAATGGAATTGTATGTAATATGGTAGCACCACTAAGGTCATGTATAGGATGACCAGCTGCTTTTTCATGTCTCACATACTGTCCCACCAAAAAAAGTTCTATCTAGTATATATGCACCCAAATTTAGACAACAGTATAGAAAATCACAACCTACCAAAATAATTAGGAGATTTCACTTTAAAGAAGTGTTTGTCACAAGGCCACTAATAATAACAGGCTATCCTGATGCATTGAAAATCATATTTGATAATTGTAAAATGTTAAAAAATATCTTTTCTGTAACATAGATATGCTATATAAACTAAAATTTGTTATGTCCATGAAATGGTCAATTTTAACCAAGCCTTGTTGATTCTGAAAATCTGCACCCCCTCTATATCTTTTAATGTTCCAGAAGATTGCTGATCAAATGACCTTAGCAATCCCTTCAGTGTGACTGTATTTAATGCCAATTTCTTCCTGGCTATAACCCTGTCCTCCCTCTCTCACTGGCTTTTACAGATCCAGATGAAACATGTTCATCTAGTTTTAACTGTAAATTCAGAGATAGCTCCAACCACACATCTTATAGCATAACTTCTGACAGCCGTCAGTGCTTCAATATTTTGCCATTAATGCACTTCAATTTTTAAAGCCATTCACAACCCGAGGTTCATTGGAGTAGGAACTCTGACCTCTCCGAGTTACAATAACCATTTTCCATGAAGCCAGTTCTCACTCATGGCCACTCCATGTGTGTCACAATAAAACTATGCTCCACAGGGCTTTCAGTGACTGATTTTTCAGAAGGAGATCACCAGGTCTTTCTTCCAAGGACCCTACAATTGAATGTCAATTAGCAGCTGGAGGTATTAACTCTTTGAACCATCCAGGGACTCTTACTCCTTATTATAATCTTTCCTCTATTACAATCCTTCTTCTCATCTTTCCCTTAGACTATTCCGTTTTCTTGCAATAAGCTTTTCTGTCTTTTTGAATGAAATCATCCTTGCCCATTTTAACATGGTCCAGTATAATTTTTCCTTTCACATCCACTAACATATCCTGGTGTGTCACTGTAGGATAAGCACTGGATCTCAAGGTTGGCTTGAACAGCAAGGTTGGCAATTCAAACTCACCAGCCCCTCCTCAGAAACCCTATACAGGGTCACTTTGCTATGAGTCCTGGTGTGGGGCTGCAGGTGAATGCATTGGACTGCAAGCTCAGTTTGGGCCACAAGGTCAGCAGTTCAAACCCATGCATGGCTCTGTGGAATCCCTATACAGGGTTGCTATGACTTGGAACCAACTTGACAGCATTTAACAACACCACCGAGTCAAAACCTACTCAACAGCACTTAACATCAACACTATCTAACAGAGAAGTCAAATTATCGACAAAATAAAACCTATTGTATTCTAAGTGTCATATAGTATATGGTGTTTCACAAGATCTGCTTTGAAGAGTGTCATGATTTTTATTCCACTCTTGAGTCACTAGAGGCAAAACCAGCTCAGGAAAGAGATCATTGAAAAGCCACCGTTATGAAAAATTTAAAATTCAACGTAAGAACAGTGTAAGCCCACATTGGAAGAATTTCATTTTTCCTGGACAACTAGCTAATGATCTGTATGCAAGGAGTCCAGGTGTGGTGCTGTGGGTTAATGTGCTGGACTGCAAAGTTGTTTGAATTGCAAGGTTGGTGGTTTAAGCTCACCAAATGCTCTTCAGAAACACTATACAGGGTCACTGTGGTTCAGAAACAACTCAATGGCACTTAACAACAACAACAACAACAATGCAACTAGGCATATTTGCCTTGGGTGGGCTAAGGATAGATAGAACTTAGCTTTGCATGGTTTCTTATTTATTGACCATCTTATTTCTTGTTCTTAATTAAGATAAGAGATACTGAATCATGTTTTACTATCTTTTTAGATAGTTACTATTTCCTCATCCATCCCCATGCCACTACTTGATGCCTTGTCATCTTTGAGACCAGGTTGAAAGAACATCATTTCTTTGAATGTTCTCAGCACACACAGAAGGAAAACAGGTGAACAGATAGGTACAAGGGCAGAGAGACTGTATTAATGCCCCTCTGAGTATTGTTTTGGGGCCATATGTCTGAAAGTTCCCTTGGTCCACTAGCAATTATAGCAAATTGTTTACCCATACAACAATGGCCTTGTCTTCAGTCATACTCTGGTCAAAGTTTTTTGTGGGTTTTATTACCATAGTAGACAATAGAGTTGTTAGTTTTGTTGAAATCTCTTTTAAGTAACATCACAAAAGTACTCACTTGTAGTATAGATCTGAAAACTGGTATCTTTTCCTCAAGAAAAACGCAGAATTAGGACAACATTGAAGTTATGTATTGAATTATTGAGGAATTGGAGAACTCTTTGGAAAAGTAGTCACTACAGTTGAGAGAGCTCTTATGTTGGTAAAAAGATATGCTATTCATAAATATAATTGCTTTCAACAGTAAAGGCAACATCACTTGACATTTTGTTATTTTATGCTAAAATACAAACTCCTGGTGTGGTGCTTTAGGATAAGCACTGGATAGCAACTCACAAGCTCAGCAGTTCAAATCCACCAGCTCCTCCTTGGAAACCCTATACAGGATTGCTACGAGTTGGAACTGACTCCAAGGCATTTGATAATAACAACACCATGCTAAAATATACCATGAGCTCAAGTTGCCCTAGAAACACATCTGAATTGCATAAAATCAAGTATTTGCATTTGATGGAGGAAAAGAGAGGTGGAGGGGTTGAAAAGTGCAAGGATACTCTACCCATTATTCCACTCATATGAGTGAATCAGAAGAAATAAATTTTATATGTCCCAAAGCATCTCAGATACCATGTGTCTCTCATGGTGTGAGAGCAATTAAGCTAAAAGTACTCATTTCCGATGTTTAAGATAAATGGGAAGAATATTTAAATTCTTTCTCAATTACTGACAATTATAGTCAGTTTATTCAAGTGAACAGTCAAGCCAATCAGGATGGTACCAGTTCATATCTTAGTAAAGAAATTAAGTTCAAGGAAAATGGAATTAAAAGATAATGGAATTTTACCACAAACTTTTAGATGTGCCCTCATATGGAGAAAATCTAATTAAAAGAGTTAATAAAGACAGAAAATTACTGACAAGCGTCTAAGCTGAAATTGATAATTATGAGAATCAATATGCTACAATATTTACCAATAAGTGAATGTATTTGTAGATGTGTAGGAATATGTAAACTCCCAGTACCATTTACATGATTTTTTAAAAAATAGAAGTACTGGTGTGGTACAGTAGAATAAACACTGGATTGCTAGCCACAAGGTCGGTGGTTCAAATCCATCACCTACTCTTTGGAAACTCTATAGAGAGTCACTATGAGTAGAAATTGACTCGATAGCATATAACAACAGCATAAACTCTGGGTAGAGGATTTTCCACACAAAAAAATTGGGAATGCTTTGGTTACATCTCAGTCCATATAGTTTTAAACAAATTTACTAATCTTTGCTTAAGACTGGATTCATAAATATAAGACTATAAGAAAAATACTTAAATATATTTGTAAACTCTTGTTGTATATTCCAAAATCGCTTTCCACAAACATATTTTTAATCAGTGTACATTAGTAAATAATGTATAAAGGAATTCCTTACCAAAATTTAAACCTATTGACAAAAAGTTAAATTGTTGCCACTTTGAAAATAAAAGACATATAAAGATAAAACAACTTGTTGTATTTGATTTTAATAAGTATTTTATTTCTGCATTTGTGCATTCCATATGTTGTTGTTATTAAGTGTTGTTGACTGGGTTCCAATTTACAACAACACTGTATAAGGTTTCTGAGAAGTGGATGGTGGGTTTGAACTGGTTACCTTGTGTTAGCATCAAAACTTTTCTCTTTCTGACAGAATGCTATTCCATTGTAGGCAAAAAATCATCTCTTTATCCCTTCATTGGCTGATGGACCTGGCAAAGGCCAACTGTTGCCTTTATGAATAATGCTAACATAAACACTGGTGTACCAAACCTATACGCAGATTTGCTTTCAAGACTTTTGAGTATACATCTAGGAGTGGAATTACTACGTCACATGAGAAGACTTCAGAGTTTCTGTGGAAAATTCCATCATCTTTTAATTCAAAAAAGTTTTTGAGACTCTCTAGAAGAGTAATTTTAGGTTTTATTGTTCGAGGAACTGGCAAACTGTTTTCCAGTCTCCATTTCTACCAGGAAGGTTACAATTTCTGTATATTTCCCCCAACACTGGTCATTCAGTTTTCCTCCTAATTGCCATCCTTGTAGGTATGGAGTGATATTTCATAGTGGTTTTAATTTATACTTTACCAATAACTTCCCTAATGCCCGGAGTTCTGGTTTAGCAAAGCAGGAGAATGCACTGGACTGCAAGGTTGGTTTGAACCTAAAAGTTGGTAGTTCAAACTCACCAGTTACTCCTTGGAAATACTACACAGGGACACTATGACTTGGAACTGACTCGAAGACACTTAATAACAACATCAATAACTGGTGTGTCACTGTAGGATAAACACTGGATTTCTAACTGCAAAGTCAGTGATTCAAACACACCAGCCACTCCTTGGAAACCCTATAGAGGATCATTCTGAGTTAGAACTGATTTTACAGCACTTAATAATGGCAATAATAACTAGTAATGTTGATTGTATTCGCTTATTTGTAAGTTGCATATCTTCTTTGGTGAAATGTCTATGGCAATCCTTTGCCCATTTTTTCCCATCCCCATTGGGATGATTATTGTTTTATTGTTGAGCAGAGGGATTCTTTATAAAATCAGGATATTAAATCTTTATTAGATAAATGGTTTCAAACATTTCCCATCATTCTGTAGGCTGTCTTTTCACTTTCTGTACAATGTCCTTTGATGAACATATTCATTTTGATGAAATCCAAGCCATCTGTTTTTCTTTGGAGTCTTGGGGTGGCACTGTGGGTTAATGCACAGGACTGTAAAGTGGGTTTGAACTGAAAGGTTCACCATTCAAGCTTACCAGCCGCTCCTCAGAAACCCTATGAGTCGCTATGAGTTGGAACGGACTTGGCAGCACTTTAACTTAATTTTTTTCAGTCATGCTTTCATAATTTTACATTTTAAAGAAATGTTACAACTAGTTTGTCAATTGACAAAAATACACTAATTAACACAAGAGGCTGTAGAAATAGCGATATAGGTTTAAGGAAGTCATTTTGTTGTTAGGTGGCATCATGTCAGTTTCAACTCATAGAGGGCCCCGTGTCCAATAGAATGAATCCTTACAACGGATACATCTGAGTCCATAAATACAGCCACTGTGTCAATCCATGTCAATGAGACTCTTCCTTTTGTTCCGACCCTCTCCTTTACCATGTATGATGTCCTTCTCCAGGGACTGGTTCCTCATGATGACATGTCCACAGCTGGTGACATCAACTAGTGTCATTCCTACTTATAAAGAACAGGCTGCCCGTACTTCTTCCAAGACAGATTTGCTCATTCTTTCTGACTGTCCACAAAAAATAACATTCATATTTTTCTCCCACACAATAAATCACCAATTCTTCCATGGGCTTCCTTATTCATCATCCAGCTCTTGTATGTATATGAGGCAATTTGAAATATCATGGTTTGAGTCCGGCACACATTAGTCCACAGAGTAACATCTTGCTCTCTGGAACATTTAAAAGATGTGTTGTTGTTAAGTGCTGTCAAGTTGGTTCCAACTCGTAGTAGCACTATATAAGGTCCCTGAGGAGCAGCTGGTGAGTTTGAACCACCATCCTTGCAGTTCAAACGATCTTGCAGCCCAGGGCTTATCCTACAGTGCCAAGCAGGACTACTATGTAGTTATCATATTACAATATACTGCTGTATACCGTATATATATTATTGTTGTTGTTGTTAAATGCTGTTGAATTGGTTCCAACTCATACACCCTGTATAGGGTTTCTGAGGAGCAGCCGGTGGGTTTGAACTGTTGACCTTGTGGTTCACAGTCCAATGCTGATCCTACAGTGCCACACAAGGAGTCCATTATGTCTCTTACACTTAGGACATATTATCAGGAGGGATCAGTCCCTAGAAGGATATCATGCTTGGTAAAGTGAAGGGTCAGCAGAAAGGACGAATGCCCCAATGAGATGGATTGGTCCAGTCTCAGCAGCCATGGGTTCAAATGTAACAACAATTGTGAGGATGGCACAAGACTCAGCAGTGCTTCATTCTGTTGTGCACAGTGCTGCTGAGAGTTGGAGCCTGTGCGACGGCACTTTATAGCGACAGTAACAACACAGTGTAATATATCTAGTAAAATAACATTTGTTATATTCTACTGCTGTTGTTGTTAAATGCCATTGAGTCAGTTCCAATTTATAATGGCCCTATTTAGGGTATCCAAGGAGAGGCTGGTGGGCTTGAACTGCTGATCTTGCAGTTAGCAGCCCGATGCATAACCCGCTAAGATACCAGGGCTCATTAATAGCTATAATGGGACACAAAATTAATATCTACATATTCTTCTTTCTTGTTGTTTTATCTTTTTTTGGGGGGTGGGGGTTGCTCTTTTATTATGTATTAATTTTTCTTACAAATTACAACCACTTTTTACAGTTTCTTTAAAGACACACAACACAGAAAAGTTATTATTTTTTTTTAAATTAAAGCATGTAGCAGAAGGAATGGCAAGAAAGACATTTATATTCCAAGTTATTGTACCACAGACAATACATTTATCTGTATTTGAGAAATGATGTCAGCTATATAATTTGAGACAGTAACAAGTCCTCTAAGGTCTAAGATCTTAAGCTGGTTCTTTCTTTTGAAAAATCGAAGCTATTTACACCAATATTTATTATAACAACTTGATAACAAAAATAACATTCTATTTTAGCAGATTTAAGATAATTTAGCTCTTCTCAAAGCGTGCTTTACAATGGTGACTCAATCATTTTGTTTTTCTTTGTAAGATAATATGAGGTGTCTTCAAACAATTTGTGCAAAAATGGAATGAGAAGATAATGGAATTTTTCTAGAAATATTTTGAAACCTCCTCATACAGCCAATCATGAAGGAAGTAAACGTGAAATGCTTCCATGTGTTCCTCACATATGAACAATCCAGTGAACAGTTTCCTTCAGCCTGTCTTCTCCAGGTCTGCTGTCCTCACTATTCCCATCTCATGTTACCTCTCTCTGTACATACATGTTGCTGCTGGTAAGTGTCAAGTTGGTTCTGACTCCTAGAGACCTTATTATAGGGTTTCTGAGGAGCAGCAGGTGAGTTTGAACTGCTGACTTTGTGTTTCACAGTGCTTCTTGGGAGGAGACTCTGAGAAGGGACAACAAGAGAAGGAGACTAACTGGTGAACGGCCAGCCAGATTTGTTGTGACCATCTTGAACCTTTGTGAGCAGCTTGGACAGCAGAATGTGGCCTGGCAGAGTGGATTCATAGAAGAGACTGGAGAGATGCAACTCCTTTTTCTGCATGTTCCCCTGGTCATCAGAGGAGCAGCCAGCTCACACCCTCAGCCACCTCCAGCCAGACCCTGTTCTCTGAGAGTTCAGTGCCATGTGGTTGGGAGTCACACCCATGTGAGATGACACCAGCTGTGCCATTTTGGTGTCAGGGGGACTTGGCTCCAGACCTGCAGAACCTAAAGAGCCACAAGAATAAAATTTAACTAGTCACCCTGCCTCCAGCTGCCTGTAGTCTTAACACAGCTCCATCGAGGGTCTCCACAAACTACTTCCAGAAGTCTGTTGTCACATCCCATCCATGCCCACTTTGTGAGCTGATTGATTGATAGGCTCCCCCTGACCCCTCAGAGTAGTCTCCTCTCATGGCCACCAGCTGCAGTGTATTTTATTTTTGCTTTGGGGGTTCAGTATTTTTCCTTTTGTAGTTCCATTGCTTTTGTTTGTTTATTCTTTCTCCTCCTTCTCTTTCCATCTCCTTGAATTTTATACTTTCTATCTCTGCTTTTGTTTTTCTTTTTTTCTTCTGCTTCTCACTTCTCCTCTTCCTTTTCCCCCTTTTGATGTTTCTTTAATAGTATCTGTCTTCTCTGTCCAGTTTACCCCTTATTGGTTTTTCTCTTCGATAGCTGTCCTTCCCTGGCCTTCTTTTGGCTCCATCATTGTTATAGTCCCTTTTTCTGATTGTTACCTGCTTTCATGTCTTCTTACTATTTATTATTTTATCTTTTTATTGTTGGTTCCTTGGGCTTTATTTTTGTTTTGTTTTGTTTTTTAATCTGTTTTTCTTTTGTATGTGTGGCAAGTAGTTTTCTCTTTCCCACCTAGCAGGAGACAGTAAAAATTCTCATATAACCCATTTACAACCATACCCTCTGCCACTCCACCCACTGGACAAGAGCCAATACCAGCTCCTATACCACCTGACCAGTGATAGATGGTAAGCAACACAACCAAGCCCATGTTAAACTGAGGTGCACAAACAGTGTATGATAATGCAATTTAAACTCCCATTCTCTAGCCACACCCACAGGACATTGGTGAGAGTCTAAGAACACATCAGCATACAATCATCAGTTAAATACAAATATGACAATCCTACAATACCCTGGAGACAATAGACAATTGTAGTAGCTCACACAAGAAACCAGAGAGAATGGCTCAAAATTTACCAAGATTCAACATCAGAAATGTTTCTGAGGAAGAAAATAAGAAAAGAATTATATGTGTATCTTCAAAGAACTGACAGAAAGATCAAGGGAAACAGGAAGAACACAGAAAAAACTTTAGAAGAATTCAGGAAAAAATTGCAAGAATAAACACAAAATAAATGCAAATTTTGAAATAATATATAACCTGCAATTAGAAATCTAGAACATTGATACTAAGATTTCAGAAATGGAAAATACATTAAAAGGGCAATTTGAATGTATTTGATTTGAAGCAATGGAAATCCAAATTATCAAGCTTAAAGGTAAATCCCTCCATACTACAATGCTAGAAGAAAAATCAGAAAAAAGAATGAAAAAATGCAAAGCTAGCTTAAGAGTTATGGCAGTGTGGGTTAATGCATTGGAATGCAAAGTCAGTTTGAACCACAAGACTGGTGGTTCAAGCTCATAAGCCACACCTCAAAAACCCTATATAGGGCTTTTATGAGTCAGAACTGACTCAATGGCACTTACTGAAAAACAACAGTATGAAGAGGAACAACTTATGGGTAATCAGAATTCCAGAACATGAAGAGACAATAAAAAGCACAGATTATTGGAGTTGTTGGAAGAACACTTTCCCAACATCTGTAAAGATGAGAAGATAAGCATGCAGCAAGCTCAACAAACCCCATACAGGATTGAGCCTAAGAGAAAATCACCAAGACAAATCATATTCAGACTTTTCAAAACCCTGAAAAGTTACCTATAAAGGAGAACCAACAAGACTAAGCTCTGAAACTCTGATTTCTCAGAAGAAAACAAGTAGGTAAGAAGGCAATGGGTTGGCATATAGAAAACTCTGAAAGACAAAAAAAAAAAAAATCCCAATCAAGAATCATATACCCAGTAAAGGCTGTCCCTCAAAATGTTATAAGAAAATTAGGATGTTTCCTGTAAACAGAAATCAAAGGAATTTGTAATGAACAGACTAAATTTACAAAAAAATTATAAAGGGTGCTCTTTGGACAGACCTAAGAAAAACACAGACAGCACCACCCATATCTTAACTCAGCTATCAAAATATTTAAAATGAAATAGTATGACAAGACTGAAATTAGGGAACCAGAAGTATCTATTTATAATGAATTCAACTACAAAGTAAAAAGTGGTAATAATGTAGATACAGAACTTCCAAATTGCAAGTAAGTGGATTCCAAGATAAAACAGACTGTTTTAAGCAGGGAAAAAAATATGTATATAATTTATTGGGTAACATCAAAGAAAATTAATAAAACTGCACATCAAAGTAAAAAGAGGAAAATCAGGAAGATTCCATAAACATTATCACAGTAGAAATGAAAATGAAAAGGAAATCCACAAACAAAATGAACTCTGTAAGAAAATGATGTGGAACAACGAAACTAGCAGCACACACACACACACACACACACACACACAGAAAAATTATAGCAATCAATTCATACCTCTAGATAATTACAATGAATGTAAATAAATTAAATGTACCAACCAGTCAACATACAGAGAGAGCAGGATGGATAAGAAAATTGGATTCTACAATATGCTAGCTACAAGAGACACATCAAAAAGATGTAGACAGTCTAAATGTCCATTAATAGGAGACTGTTTAAGCAAATTTTGATGTGTACAAAAAATGGTAAACTATACAATATTGAAGAATAACAATGAATCTGTGAAATGCCTCACAACATTCATGAACCTGGAGGACATTTGTCATTATTGTTGCTAAGTGCCAGAGTCAGTTTCAACCTATAACGGCACTGTATAGGGTTTTCGAGGAATGGCTAGTGAGTATGAACTGCAAACCTTGGGATTCAAACCAACCTTGTGGTCCAGCGTATTATCCTGCAGAGCCACACCAGGACTCCTGGAGGACATTGTTGTTGTTGTTGTTAAGTGCCGTGGAGTCGGTTCCGACTCATAGCGACCCTGTACAGGGTTTCCAAGGCTGTAAATCTTTACGGGAGCAGAAAACCTCCTCTTTCTCCAGCGGAACAGCTGGTAGTTTTGAACTGCTGACCCTGAGGTTAACAATCCGATTTGTAACTACTATGCGACATTAGGCTAGGTGAAATTAGTCACAGAAGGATAAACATTATAGGAGACCAATATTGTAAAATATTAAGAAACTGTTTTCTTGATAAAAGAAACACTCTATGATGGTTACAGGGGTGAGGGTTAGAATTCTTCATGGATTAGAGGGTAGATGCAACTTATTGTGGAGGATGGGGTAGGCAATACACAATAAGAGGGAGGTAGGCAGAGGAAAGATGAAGGTAGCTAGAGACATAGGGAGGAATGCAAAACTTAAAGTGAATAGACATAAATACTGATAACTGTCGATACATGGAGGGGATTACAACCACTGTAATGAGGCGAGTACATGATGTGTTGAATGTGAAACTGATGATCTGCTCTGAATCCTCCACTCAATTCACAATAACAAAATCTGCTCTGTAATTATTCACTTCATTCACAATAAAAAATGTTATATCATTTAAAAAAAAACAAAAAACGTTGATATCCAAGGTATTAGTGAGCTTAAATGAACTGATATTGGTCATTTTGAGTCTGACAATTATATGGTTTATTATGCCAGAAACAAAAAAATTCAAGAAGAATGATGTTTCATTCATAGTCAAATTTAACCTTTTATGATCTCATTGTGTTCATGTGGAACCTGTACATAGACCAAGAGGCAGCTGTTATGAGCAAGGGGATGCTGAACGGTTTAATATCCAGAAATGTGTGAGCCAGAGTTGTATCCTTTCATCATAACTATTTAATCCTGATGTTGAGCAAATAATCTGAAAAAGTGAATTGTTACGTGGCATCAGGATTGGAGGAAAGCTAATTAACAACCTGTGATATGCAGATGACATAACCTTGGTTTTTGGAAGGAAAAACGACTAAAAGTACTCACTAATGAAGATCAAAGACTACAGTATGGATTGCACTTCAGTGTAGAGAAAACAGAAATTCTCACCACTGGACCAATAAATAACATCATCATAAATGGA
This sequence comes from Chrysochloris asiatica, assembly GCF_000296735.1. Taxonomy (NCBI): domain Eukaryota; kingdom Metazoa; phylum Chordata; class Mammalia; order Afrosoricida; family Chrysochloridae; genus Chrysochloris; species Chrysochloris asiatica. Next base: position 16,260,458 of record NW_006408574.1, read on the forward strand.
GAAAACACTGAAGTTGTCAAAGACTTCATTTTTTTCTAGATCCATAATCAGTACTCATGGATGGAAGCATTGGCCAAGAAATCAAAGTATTTCTTGGCTGCACAAAACCACTTAATAATGTTCAAGAGCAAAATATCAGCTTGAGAACTAAGGTATGCCTGGCACAAGTCATAGTTTTTTCAATTGCCTCATATGTATGTGAAAGTTGCACAAATGAATAAGTCAGACTTCAGAGGACTTAATATATTTGATTTGTGTTGTTGGAGAAGAATTTATGAGGAAAATATAATACAATTTATTGATTTTTAATTTTTATTAAGTATCTACAGGTACTCAAGACACATAATCTGGCAACCACAAAAATGCCTTCCAATGGCATGATTAAAAATGGGGTCTCTCAAGCAAAGATTCTAGAGGCTGTTTTGGTGATATATACATACAAGGACATCATAGACAACATTGTACTTCCAAGAAAGATCTTGAAATGTTCTTCTTGATGATGAATGTGATACCGTTCCTTTTGAATTTTTTTGTTCCAGGCATAGTAAACCATTTGATTGTCAGATTAAAAAGCCAAGATCAATGTCTAGGTTCCATTTTATGGGTTCCATTTCATTGTTGACAATGTCAATTTTCCTAGATTCATACTTCATACATTCCACATTCTGCTTATTAATGGATATTTGCAGTTGTTTCTTCTTATTTTGAGTTCTGCTCCATCATCATTTGAGGGTCTGAAAATCTTTGCTCCATTCATATCATATTCTCCATTCATATCATCTGAAAAGGCAGCTTTTCCCCAGTGGTATTTTGAGTGCCTTTCAACCCAAAGAACACCTCTTCTGGCACTATAGCTGATCAAATTTTGCTGCTATTCATAAAGTTTTCAACTTCTGATACTTAATCTGGCAATGTCCCACTGCTAATCATGAGGTTTGCAATGGCTAAACCATTCTGAAGCCGTCTCCCTCTCCTTCTTCCTAGTCTATCTTAATCTGGAATCTCCACTGACACCTGCTCATCCAGGGTGATCCTGTTGGTATTTAAATACTCGTGACATAGTTTCCAGTAGCACAGTAACATGCAAGCCACCACAGTACAACAAATTTATTAACAGCTGATGGGAATCATAACCGTTTTTGTTTTTGTCAAATTAGAACCTTCTTTTGTGGTTTTTGGCTTAATTTCTAGGGTTCTTGGATCATTGTCACTATGCCACATTAGAAAACATTTTATACATCATTGCAAGTGACAAATATCATCATAAAAAAGAATATGTCTTTATATGTAGATTTAATGCCCAAATGGAACTTTATCAAACATCAGAGTTATCACTGGGGAACAATATTTCAATTTTGATAAAGTAACACAATTCCTATTCAATAGCAGATTAGTTTTGTTTGTTTTTGGAAGGTAAGAATATCTTGGATTATGAAATTGCATTTTCTATTTTACTTGACTAGCATCATTTTAATTAATTTGCCTTCATAATTTTTTTTTTTAATCCCAGTGGTTGTTGTTAGGTGCCCTCAAGTTGGAACCAATTTATAGTGACCCAATACACAACAGAACAAAACACTGCCCAGTCCTGCACCAGTCTCACAATTGTTGCTACACATGAGTCCATTGCTAGCGCCACTGTGCCAATCCATCTCATTGGGGGTCTTTGGCTTGTTCTCTGATCCTCTACTTTATCCTTCTCCAGGGACTGCTTTCGCCTGACATTATGTCTGAAGTATGAGAGATGAAGCCTGGCCATTCTGACTTCCAAGGAGCACTCTGCCTGTACTTCTTCCAACACAGATCTGTTTGCTCATTTGGAAGCCCATGGTACTTTTGATATTTCCCTTATGGTTAATACAAATGCACCAGTTCTATACTCTTCTTTATTCACTATCTAATTTTCACTTGCATTTGAAGTTACTGAATATATCATGGCTTGGATCAGGTATACCTTAGTCCTCAAACTGACATATTTGTTATTCACCACTTTAAGGAGTTCTTGTGCAACAGATTTCACTAATGCAATATGTCATTTGATTTTTTGACTGCTGCTTCCACGGCTGCTTTCATGGTAGATCTGAGCAAAATGAAGTCTTTCACAATTTCAATGTCTTCTCCATTTATCTTGATGTTGTATATTGGTCCAGTGGGGACGATTTTTGTTTTCTTTACATTGAGGTACAACCCAGAGTTTGTGGTTTTGATCATCATTAGTAAGTATTTCAAGTCCTCTTTGCTTTTAGCAAACAACATTGTATCATCTGCAAATCGCAGGTTGTTAATGAATCATTCTCCAATCCTGGTGTCATGATTTTCTTCATATAATCCAGCTTCTCAGATTATTTACTCAGCATACAGATTGAATAAGTATGATGAAAGAACATAACCTTGGTGCACACCTTTCCTAATTTTAAACCATTCGATATTCCCATGTTCTGCTTGAACAACCGCTTCTTGGTCTATGTATAAGTTCCTCAAGAGCACAATGAAGTGTTCAGGAATACTCATTCTCTGCAATGTTGTCCATATCTTGTCATGATCCACACAATCGAAAGCCTTTGTGTAGTCAATAAAGCACAGGTAAACAGCTTTCTGGTATTCTCTGCTTTCAGTCAAGATCTATCTAACAGCAGCAATGATTATATCCCTTATTCCACACCCTCTTCTGAATCGGGGTTGAACCTCTGGAAGTTCTCTGTCAATGTATGGTTGCAGCTATTTTTGTATTATCTTTAGCAAAATTTTACTTGTATGCAATATTAATGATGTTGTCTGATGATTTCTGCACTCCATTGGATTTAATACCAATACTCAGACTCAAAATAACCTTTATACTAAGTCAGACATTTTAGAAACACAAGTATATTATCATTCCATCCACAGAAGAAGAAACAATGGTTTCCCAAGATCACAGAATCAACTGGTGACATCACAAGATTAGAAATTAAGTCTCTTAATGTTTGTTTGTTTATTTTCCTGATCACATATGTGGTTTAATCCAAGTCATCACTAATTCTTCTAGATTTGAATAGGGATATATTGAGTCAGATATGAATGTTAAAAAAGTATGTCTCACAATCTCAAAGTATCTTCCTATTGAATTTGAAAGGTGTAAACATTCCTTTAGAGAACCTGGTAGCATAGTGGATTACAAGTTGGTCTGTTAGCCGAAAGATCAGTAGTTAGAAATTACCAGTTGCTCCTTGAGAGAAAGATGAGGCTTTCTGCTCCTATAAAGATTTATAGCCTGGAAACCCTATACCAGTTCCCTATGAGTTGGAAGCCACTCAACAGTAAACAACTACCACTACCACCCAACATTCCTTTGTTTATTAGGATGTCCACTTCTAAATGGTTCCTTAGTGCTACAAATGATTTTGCATTGGTCTGCTAGCCACCCACAGGCACCTGGGAAAACAGGCCTGGTGATCTGCTTTGGAAGACTTATATACTTGAAAACCCTCCGGAGAAAATGCACTCTGCATACACGTGGCTTACCTGAGTCAGAATTGATGACTACTGACAAGGATAGTTGTAGAAATGCTGGAAGTTTAAGCACTCCCAGAGGTACCTCAGAAGACAGTCCTGGTTACTTGATTTCAAATGGTTACAACTTCGAAAGCTGTATAAAATAGTTCTACTCGGAACACATCGGGTCACTATGAGACAGTACTGCCTTGATGACCATAAACAATGACATCAACTTCCATAAGGATTCAAGATATCCTTATGATTTAATATGTTGCCTAATAATCGCATTTTTCAACATGTTTATTCTATAAATAAGGTGACATTAATAAACAAGCAATCTCATAAAATCTGAAATCAAAATCATTTTCCTCCTAATTTTGACTATAAACTATGACACAGGAAAATAAGTTTCCAATTTACATGAACAGGAGAGCTAACTGATGCTCTGAGAAATACATTACAAAATCTAAGCGGAAAAAAACATACATCTTTCATTCTCTTCTCAATCCAAGCCAAGTTTCTTCTCCTAGGCTAACTGATTACTAGAACTTTCAAGTAAGTTTCTTAAATTTGAAGGTTAATAGGGAGCTGCTTCTTCTCTGGTTTACATGAAAGCATGAGGACCAGAAAAAGTGATTCCTGGCAAGACAGGATCTGAGCATATATTGCCTTCAGGGATTCCCTGACTCCCAACAAGTCTAGGACCAGTCATCTTGACAGGGATTACTTTTTCTTGCTCCAAGGAGCTGAAGTGTTACTCAGGTTCACTTTTACTCCTAAGGGCATAAGAGTGCAAAGCCACTGGGTAGCAAAATGGTCTTCTCTTGGTTCATTAAATTGGCTTAGGATGTACCTCTAGGCCACTGGGTCTTCTGTCATATTATACCACCAATTAAATGAGTAGAAAAAGAACAATTTCAGCAATTTTAGGTCATTTTGAAATAATTGAGAGATAGAAAGATCCAAAAGGATAATGAGAATAGACCCCTGCTTAAATGGAGATGTGGGAAGAAGTCAGAAAATACCTAGAAATAAATAATTACCCTAATTATTTACAATTAATTTAAATAAAAATAAAAGCCAATGAGCTTCAAGTACATGATGATCCCAATTACAAATAATGATCCTAATTATAAAAATATAATAAAAGCAAATGACTCTCCGAAATATTTTTTGGGGAGGGATGAAAAAGACAATTTTAACTAAAAGAAAAATCATTCTTTATACTAAAGGAAAGAATTATTTCTGTCATGGCTTAAGTTATTGGCCTGGAAGATCAAATACATCAAAACACCATTTAAAGAGCTAGAAGTCAGGAGAGAAAGAGAAGAGATTTGAAGGGTAGGCCAGGATATGTAAGATCAAAACGAATAGGATTTCCAGGAGAAAAGAAAAACAGAGAAAGATAATAAAATAATTTTAATTCCAAAGAGAAATTTAATATATAAAATTTAAGGCCAAAACAAAAATATGTAGATAACATTTCCAGAAGAACTTCTAAGTTTAATTTCACATAGTTTTCTATTCTAGGTGGAAACCTATCCCCTATATGTTGACCTTTTTTTTTTTTTTTCCCTGAATCCCAAACTAAATCCTTTATAGCTTAAACCTGAAAGAAATAGCCAAATGATATGGGAATTTTAAACAGAAGCTACTCTGTTTTTAAATCTGGCTCTTCCAATAAACCTATGGATACAAACTAAGCTACTTAACATCATTCAAAGTTGGTAACTTTTCCTTTAATGGGGTTGGATGTATAGGTTGATGAAAAAGATCTTTAAGATTCTTTTAACATCAGTGACTCATGAGTCTAAGTATCCCAAAGCAGTCAGATTCAGAATAGAAGCTAATGCTCAAGCCATTTACAGGTTGCTCAACAAAAATTTAAAACACTCTTCTACATATTGCCTCATTTCATTCTTACCAGAAGCTCTAGTGTATGCTATATAGTCCTCCTCACTTCATGATAATCCCATAAACTGGTATTTAGTGTGGCTATGATTATTTCCTGGTTTAAAATTAGAAAAGGTGTGTGCCAGGGTTGTATGCTTTCACTGTATTTATTCAATCTGTATGCTGAGCACATAATCTGATACAACAGATTATATGAAGAAAAACGTGGTGTCAGGATTGGAGGAAAACTCACTAACAACCTACGATATGCAGATAATACAATCTTGCTTGTTGAAAGTGAAGAGCACTTAAAATACTTACTGATGAAGATCAAAGATCACAGCCTTTGGTATGGGTTGCATTTCAATGTAAAGAAAACAAAAATCCTCACCATTGGACCAATAAATAGGATCCAAATAAATGGAGAAAAGATTGAAATTGCCAAAGACATCATTGTGCTGGAATCTATCAACATTCATGGGAACAACAGTCAAGAAATCAAATAACATATTGCATTGGGTAGATATGCTGCATAAGACCACTTTAAAGTGATGAAGAGCCAACATGTCAGTTTGAGGATTAAGGTGCACCTGACCCAAACCATATCTTCAATAATCTCATATACATGTGAATGTTGGACAGTGAATATGGACAACCTTAGAAGAATTGATGCATTTGAGTTATTGTGTTGCAGGAGAACATTGAAAGCACCATGGGCTGCCAAAATAACCAACAGATCTGTGTTGAAAGAAGTACAGCCAGAGTGCTCCTTGGAAGCCAGAGTTTGTGTCTCATATTTAGATCATAGCGTCAGAAGAAATCAGTCCCTGGAGAAGGATATCATGTTTTGAGGTTCAGAGAAAAAGAGGAACATCCCCAACAAGATGGGTTGGCAGAGTAGCAGCAGCAACAGGCTCAGGTCCAGCAATGATTGTGAGGTTGGCTCAGGACTACACAGTGTTCTTTTCTGTGTGCATAGGGTCATTATAAGTCAGTGTTGACTCGATGGCACCTGACAAGAACTTGATTGCTTCCAACTATTACGTAACAGCTTCATCTTATTCTTCCAAATCAGGGTTTGCAGTCACCATGTTTCAAAAATAGATGCACACTTTTTCCACATCATAATAGTATAAAGATTGAGTGTAGACTCTTAAAGGAGCAAACTCACAGTTGAATTCCAGCTCCAATACTTATTGGTGGTGGTGGTGGTGGTGGTTGTGGTATACTTTAGTGTCTGTTCTGACTCACAGTGACCTATAAATCTTGGTGGTGTGGCATGTTGTGAATGGGGTTGCTAACCATGAGATTAGTAATTTGAATCCTCCAGCTGCTACGCAGGAGAGAGATGACACTTTTGCTCCCATAAATATTTGAAGTCTTGGAAACTTTATACAGGGTCACTATGTGCTGGAATGGACTGGATGGCACACAATGATAACAACATATTTAAAAGGAAATAGCTAAGGGATTGGTATATGAGATACCCAGAAAATGCTAGATATAATTAGCATCATGGGCAACATACCTTACTGAGCGTCTCACCAAGTGACTTTGAAAAAAAGTAATTGAGTATGGTGCAAACTAAAAAGCTTTTGTTGAAGATGAGTGAGGATGAACAGGAGCAAAGAACTGAAAGTAGCAAAATGTCTGAAGTAGAGGACAAGCAATCTTCAACCCTATGTTTCTAAGTGCCTGCTAATATCGTAAATTCAATAATTTGACCGTTGTTGTTATGTGCTCTGGAGTCGGTTCTGACTCATAACGACCCTGTACAGGGTTTCTGAGGCTGTACATTTTTACAGGAGCAGAAAGCCCCATCTTTCTCTACCATGGAACAGCTGGTAGTTTTGAACTGCTGACCCTGAGGATGGCAGCCTGATTCATAACCACTACCTTACCAGAGCTCCTTTATTTGACCAGTAGCTGAGTTTAATGATTGTCATTTAAGCATTTTATAATAATGTTCATAGTTAGGTGTCCTTAAGTTGGTTCCAACTCATGAAGACCCTATGCACAACAAAATAAAATACTGCCCGATACTGTAGCATCCTCACAACTGTTGCTATGCTTGAGCCCATTGCAGCAACTACAGTGTCAAGCCATCTCTTTGAGGTCTTCCTCTTTTTGGCTGTTAT